>NW_026288017.1:75000-84165 GCF_023373465.1 Oncorhynchus keta
TGTAATACAGATCAGAATGTCCTCATTATGGCCTGTAATACAGATCAGAATGTCCTCGTTATGGCCTGTAATACAGATCAGAATGTCCTCATTATGGCCTGTAATACAGATCAGAATGTCCTCATTATGGCCTGTAATACAGATCAGAATGTCCTCATTATGGCCTGTAATACAGATCAGAATGTCCTCATTATGGCCTGTAATACAGATCAGAATGTCCTCATTATGGCCTGTAATACAGATCAGAATGTCCTCGTTATGGCCTGTAATACAGATCAGAATGTCCTCATTATGGCCTGTAATACAGATCAGAATGTCCTCATTATGGCCTGTAATACAGATCAGAATGTCCTCATTATGGCCTGTAATACAGATCAGAATGTCCTCCTGTAATACAGATCAGAATGTTAGGGCCTGTAATACAGATCAGAATGTCCTCATTATGGCCTGTAATACAGATCAGAATGTCCTCATTATGGCCTGTAATACAGATCAGAATGTCCTCATTATGGCCTGTAATACAGATCAGAATGTCCTCGTTAGGGCCTGTAATACAGATCAGAATGTCCTCATTATGGCCTGTAATACAGATCAGAATGTCCTCATTATGGCCTGTAATACAGATCAGAATGTCCTCGTTATGGCCTGTAATACAGATCAGAATGTCCTCGTTATGGCCTGTAATACAGATCAGAATGTCCTCGTTATGGCCTGTAATACAGATCAGAATGTCCTCGTTATGGCCTGTAATACAGATCAGAATGTCCTCATTATGGCCTGTAATACAGATCAGAATGTCCTCATTATGGCCTGTAATACAGATCATTATGGCCTGTAATACAGATCAGAATGTCCTCATTATGGCCTGTAATACAGATCAGAATGTCCTCATTATGGCCTGTAATACAGATCAGAATGTCCTCATTATGGCCTGTAATACAGATCAGAATGTCCTCATTATGGCCTGTAATACAGATCAGAATGTCCTCATTATGGCCTGTAATACAGATCAGAATGTCCTCATTATGGCCTGTAATACAGATCAGAATGACCTCATTATGGCCTGTAATACAGATCAGAATGTCCTCATTATGGCCTGTAATACAGATCAGAATGTCCTCATTATGGCCTGTAATACAGATCAGAATGTCCTCATTATGGCCTGTAATACAGATCAGAATGTCCTCATTATGGCCTGTAATACAGATCAGAATGTCCTCATTATGGCCTGTAATAGAGATCAGAATGTCCTCATGATGGCCTGTAATACAGATCAGAATGTCCTCATTATGGCCTGTAATACAGATCAGAATGTCCTCATTATGGCCTGTAATACAGATCAGAATGTCCTCGTTATGGCCTGTAATACAGATCAGAATGTCCTCGTTATGGCCTGTAATACAGATCAGAATGTCCTCATTATGGCCTGTAATACAGATCAGAATGTCCTCATTATGGCCTGTAATACAGATCAGAATGTCCTCATTAGGGCCTGTAATACAGATCAGAATGTCCTCATTATGGCCTGTAATACAGATCAGAATGTCCTCATTATGGCCTGTAATACAGATCAGAATGTCCTCATTATGGCCTGTAATACAGATCAGAATGTCCTCATTAGGGCCTGTAATACAGATCAGAATGTCCTCATGATGGCCTGTAATACAGATCAGAATGTCATCGTTATGGCCTGTAATACAGATCAGAATGTCCTCGTTATGGCCTGTAATACAGATCAGAATGTCCTCATGATGGCCTGTAATACAGATCAGAATGTCATCGTTATGGCCTGTAATACAGATCAGAATGTCCTCGTTATGGCCTGTAATACAGATCAGAATGTCCTCATTATGGCCTGTAATACAGATCAGAATGTCCTCATTATGGCCTGTAATACAGATCAGAATGTCCTCATTATGGCCTGTAATACAGATCAGAATGTCCCTCATTATGGCCTGTAATACAGATCAGAATGTCCTCATTATGGCCTGTAATACAGATCAGAATGTCCTCATTATGGCCTGTAATACAGATCAGAATGTCCTCATTATGGCCTGTAATACAGATCAGAATGTCCTCATTATGGCCTGTAATACAGATCAGAATGTCCTCATTATGGCCTGTAATACAGATCAGAATGTCCTCATTATGGCCTGTAATACAGATCAGAATGTCCTCGTTAGGGCCTGTAATACAGATCAGAATGTCCTCGTTATGGCCTGTAATACAGATCAGAATGTCCTCGTTAGGGCCTGTAATACAGATCAGAATGTCCTCGTTATGGCCTGTAATACAGATCAGAATGTCCTCATTATGGCCTGTAATACAGATCAGAATGTCCTCATTATGGCCTGTAATACAGATCAGAATGTCCTCATTATGGCCTGTAATACAGATCAGAATGTCCTCATTATGGCCTGTAATACAGATCAGAATGTCCTCATTATGGCCTGTAATACAGATCAGAATGTCCTCATTATGGCCTGTAATACAGATCAGAATGTCCTCATTATGGCCTGTAATACAGATCAGAATGTCCTCGTTAGGGCCTGTAATACAGATCAGAATGTCCTCATTATGGCCTGTAATACAGATCAGAATGTCCTCATTAGGGCCTGTAATTCAACAGGTGTTTCTAACCTGTGTGTCTCCTCACAGGCGGACGTGGCGGTGTTAGTGGTAGATGCCAGCAGAGGTGAGTTTGAGGCAGGGTTCGAGGCGGGTGGGCAGACGCGAGAGCACGGCCTTCTGGTCCGTTCGTTGGGCGTCACGCAACTCGCTGTTGCCGTCAACAAGATGGACCAGGTGAGAACAACGTTACCACTACTACAACAGGTGTAGGGCCACGGCAACGCCCGTTACTCTGACAACAGTGTAATTTATGGTACAATCGTATTGTAACAGATATGACAATGTTTAAAAAGGAACTGTGTGTGTGTGTGTGTGTGTGTGTGTGTGTGTGTGTGTGTGTGTGTGTGTGTGTGTGTGTGTGTGTGTGTGTGTGTGTGTGTGTGTGTGCGCGTGCGCGTGTGTCTGTGTGTGTCTGTGTGTAACAGGTAAACTGGCAACAGGAGCGATTCAAAGAGATCATCTCTAAACTTGGACATTTCCTGAAACAGGCTGGATTTAAGGTGGGTGGCTAGGGTTAGGACCTTTGACCTGGAGCTAGGGTTAGGACCTTTGACCTGGAGCTAGGGTTAGGACCTTTGACCTGGAGCTAGGGTTAGGACCTTTGACCTGGAGCTAGGGTTAGGACCTTTGACCTGGAGCTAGGGTTAGGACCTTTGACCTGGAGCTAGGGTTAGGACCTTCGACCTAAGACCTGGAACTAGGGTTCAGACCTAAGACCTGGAGCTAGGGTTAGGACCTTTGACCTGGAGCTAGGGTTAGGACCTTCGACCTAAGACCTGGAGCTTGGGTTAGGACCTTCGACCTTTGACCTGGAGCTAGGGTTAGTGGACACTGAATTAAGTCAATCAAGCTAACCTAAACTACAGATTCATTGTGTTTCTAATAGTGTTATATTTCTAATGCTTTTATAGCAGTGTTTTAAGTGTTTATAGAGATCCTATATCTAATTTACAGCCTAATTCTATGGTTGTGCTCCCAGGACTCTGTTCTACATGAGTTATTGCAGTGTTATGTCATAAGTGTGTTGTCTGTCCCGACCCGTAGGCTGTCAGGAGAGAACCTGACCACTTAGACTTCTATAACGGTGTTATGCAGTGGACAGATTAGGAGAGGATGTTGAGTTCAAATCAGATTTTATTTGTCACATGCGCCGAATACAACACCTTACAGTGAAATGCTTACTCTGAAAAGCTCTGAATCAACAATTCAGTTTTAAGTCCAACTCCTAAATAAATAAAAAGTAACAAGTAATAAAATAACAATATACAGAGTCAATGTGCGGAGGCACCAGTTAGTCGACGTAATTGAGAGAGAGGGAGGTGTTTAGTCCCAGGGTCCAGAGGGAGGTGTTTACTCCCAGGGTCCAGAGGGAGGTGTTTAGTCCCAGGGTCCAGAGGGAGGTGTTTAGTCCCAGGGTCCAGAGGGAGGTGTTTAGTCCCAGGGTCCAGAGGGAGGTGTTTAGTCCCAGGGTCCAGAGGGAGGTGTTTAGTCCCAGGGTCCAGAGGGAGGTGTTTAGTCCCAGGGTCCAGAGGGAGGTGTTTAGTCCCAGGGTCCAGAGGGAGGTGTTTAGTCCCAGGGTCCAGAGGGAGGTGTTTAGTCCCAGGGTCCAGAGGGAGGTGTTTAGTCCCAGAGGGAGGTGTTTAGTCCCAGGGTCCAGAGGGAGGTGTTTAGTCCCAGGGTCCAGAGGGAGGTGTTTAGTCCCAGGGTCCAGAGGGAGGTGTTTAGTCCCAGGGTCCAGAGGGAGGTGTTTAGTCCCAGGGTCCAGAGGGAGGTGTTTAGTCCCAGGGTCCAGAGGGAGGTGTTTAGTCCCAGGGTCCAGAGGGAGGTGTTTAGTCCCAGGGTCCAGAGGGAGGTGTTTAGTCCCAGGGTCCAGAGGGAGGTGTTCAGTCCCAGGGTCCAGAGGGAGGTGTTTAGTCCCAGGGTCCAGTGGGAGGTGTTTAGTCCCAGGGTCCAGAGGGAGGTGTTTAGTCCCAGGGTCCAGAGGGAGGTGTTTAGTCCCAGAGGGAGGTGTTTAGTCCCAGGGTCCAGAGGGAGGTGTTTAGTCCCAGGGTCCTGTTACAGAGGGAGGTGTTTAGTCCCAGGGTCCAGTTACAGAGGGAGGTGTTTAGTCCCAGGGTCCAGTTACAGAGGGAGGTGTTTAGTCCCAGGGTCCAGTTACAGAGGAGGTGTTTAGTCCCAGAGGGAGGTGTTTAGTCCCAGGGTCCAGTTACAGAGGGAGGTGTTTAGTCCCAGAGGAGAGGTGTTTAGTCCCAGGGTCCAGTTACAGAGGGAGGTGTTTAGTCCCAGGGTCCAGTTACAGAGGGAGGTGTTTAGTCCCAGGGTCCAGTTACAGAGGGAGGTGTTTAGTCCCAGGGTCTAGTTGCAGAGGGAGGTGTTTAGTCCCAGGATCCAGAGGGAGGTGTTCAGTCCCAGGGTCTAGTTGCAGAGGGAGGTGTTTAGTCCCAGGGTCTAGTTGCAGAGGGAGGTGTTTAGTCCCAGGGTCCAGTTACAGAGGGAGGTGTTTAGTCCCAGGGTCCAGTTACAGAGGGAGGTGTTTAGTCCCAGGGTCCAGTTACAGAGGGAGGTGTTTAGTCCCAGAGGGAGGTGTTTAGTCCCAGGGTCCAGTTACAGAGGGAGGTGTTTAGTCCCAGAGGGAGGTGTTTAGTCCCAGGGTCCAGTTACAGAGGGAGGTGTTTAGTCCCAGGGTCCAGTTACAGAGGGAGGTGTTTAGTCCCAGGGTCTAGTTGCAGAGGGAGGTGTTCGGTCCCAGAGGGAGGTGTTTAGTCAGATGAGATAGAGGTAAGAGCAGGTGGTTCTGGGTAGGGTGATGTCATTCTGAGATAGAGGTGAGAGCAGGTGGTTCTGGGCAGGGTGATGTCATTCTGAGATAGAGGTGAGAGCAGGTGGTTCTGGGTAGGGTGATGTCATTCTGAGATAGAGGTGAGAGCAGGTGGTTCTGGGGAGGGTGATGTCATTCTGAGATAGAGGTGAGAGCAGGTGGTTCTGGGGAGGGTGATGTCATTCTGAGATAGAGGTGAGAGCAGGTGGTTCTGGGGAGGGTGATGTCATTCTGAGATAGAGGTGAGAGCAGGTGGTTCTGGGTAGGGTGATGTCATTCTGAGATAGAGGTAAGAGCAGGTGGTTCTGGGGAGGGTGATGTCATTCTGAGATAGAGGTAAGAGCAGGTGGTTCTGGGGAGGGTGATGTCATTCTGAGATAGAGGTGAGAGCAGGTGGTTCTGGGGAGGGTGATGTCATTCTGAGATAGAGGTGACAGCAGGTGGTTCTGGGTAGGGTGATGTCATTCTGAGATAGAGGTGAGAGCAGGTGGTTCTGGGTAGGGTGATGTCGTTGTGTGCGTCTCTATGTTTTGTATTGTTACGTTTTGTTGTATCCCAGGACTCTGTGTTCTACGTGCCGACCACTGAGAGTTCTATAAGTGTTCTGTAGTGTAATAGCTGTTCTGTGTTCTCTCCCAGGACTCTGATGTGTTCTGTGTTCTCTCCCAGGACTCTGATGTGTTCTGTGTTCTCTCCCAGGACTCTGATGTGTTCTGTGTTCTCTCCCAGGACTCCCAGGACTCTGATGTGTTCTGTGTTCTCTCCCAGGACTCTGATGTGTTCTGTGTTCTCTCCCAGGACTCTGATGTGTTCTGTGTTCTCTCCCAGGACTCTGATGTGTTCTGTGTTCTCTCCCAGGACTCTGATGTGTTCTGTGTTCTCTCCCAGGACTCTGATGACTCTGTTATGTGTTCTCTCCCAGGACTCTGATGTGTTCTGTGTTCTCTCGCAGGACTCTGATGTGTTCTATGTGCCGACCAGTGGTCTATCAGGAGAGAACCTGACCACTAAGAGTTCTGCTCTGGCGCTAACATCCTGGTACTCTGGACCCTGTCTGCTGGAACAGATCGGTACACACACACACACACACACACTCTTATTTAAGTCCACAAAGGTTTAGAAAATAACATGTGACAACTCAACAATGTTAACATTTAAAACATCCATTATGTTCATGGCTGTTAGACAAGTACATTTAAGGTAGAAATAATGATCTCAGAGAGAGCAGAGTAGCTGAGACATATGGACTCTTTTATTTAAACATATCTTCTTTAATGATCTGAAAGTGTGTGTGTGTGTCTAAGTAGTGTTATGACTGTGACAATAGTAAAAGTGGAAGTCATTGTGATGTTGCTATGGTATTAGTCAGCATGGTAACAGAGTAACTAAGTGGTATCAGTCAACAGTCTAATTTGAAGATTTTTCTCATGCTTGTTTTCTCCCCCTCTCCCTCCATATCTATTCTCTGCTCTCTCTCTCCCTCCATATCTATTCTCTCTGCTCTCTCCCTCCATATCTATTCTCTCTGCTCTCTCCCTCCATATCTATTATCTCTGCTCTCTCCCTCCATATATATTCTCTCTGCTCTCTCTCTCCCTCCATATCTATTCTCTCTGCTCTCTCTCTCTCCCTCCATATCTATTCTCTCTGCTCTCTCCCTCCATATATATTCTCTCTGCTCTCTCTCTCCCTCCATATCTATTCTCTCTTGCTCTCTTCTCCCTCCATATCTATTCTCTCTCTCTCTCCCTCCATATCTATTTCTGCTCTCTCTCTCCATATCTATTCTCTCTGCTCTCTCTCTCTCCCTCCATATCTATTCTCTCTTGCTTCTCTCTCTCTCTCTCTCTCTCTCTCTCCTCCATATCTATTCTCTCTGATCTCTCTCTCTCCCTCCATATCTATTCTCTCTGATCTCTCTCTCTCCCTCCATATCTATTCTCTGCTCTCTCTCTCCCTCCATATCTATTCTCTCTTTGCTCTCTCTCTCTTCCTCCATATCTATTTCTGCTCTCTCTCTCCATATCTATTCTCTTCTGCTCTCTCTCTCTCCCTCCATATCTATTCTCTCTGATCTCTCTCTCTCCTTCCATATCTATTCTCTCTGCTCTCTCTCTCTCCCTCCATATCTATTCTCTCTGATCTCTCTCTCTCCCTCCATATCTATTCTCTCTGCTCCTCTCTCTCTCCTCCATATCTATTCTCTCTGCTCTCTCTCTCCCTCCATATCTATTCTCTCTGCTCTCTCTCTCCCTCCATATCTATTCTCTCTGCTCTCTCTCCCTCCTCTCTCTCTCTCCCTCCATATCTATTCTCTCTGCTCTCTCTCTCTCCCTCCATATCTATTCTCTGATCTCTCTCTTCCTCCATATCTATTCTCTCTGCTCTCTGCTCTCCTCCATATCTATTCTCTCTCTCTCCCTCCATATCTATTCTCTGCTGCTCTCTCTCCCTCCATATCTATTCTCTCTGCTCTCTCTCTCCCTCCATATCTATTCTCTCTGCTCTCTCTCTCCCTCCATATCTATTCTCTCTGATCTCTGCTCTCCCTCCATATCTATTCTCCCTCCATATCTATTCTCCCTGCTCTCTCCCTCCATATCTATTCTCTCTGCTCTCTCTCTCTCCCTCCATATCTATTCTCTCTGCTCTCTCTCTCTCCCTCCATATCTATTCTCTCTGCTCTTTCTCTCTCCTCCATATCTATTCTCTCCTCTCTCCCTCCATATCTATTCTCTCTGCTCTCTCTCTCTCCCTCCATATCTATTCTCTCTGCTCTCTCTCTCCCTCCATATCTATTCTCTCTGCTCTCTCTCCCTCCATATCTATTCTCTCTGATCTCTGCTCTTCCCTCCATATCTATTCTCTCTCTCTTCTCTCCCTCCATATCTATTCTCTCTGCTCTCCCTCTCTCCCTCCATATCTATTCTCTCTGCTCTCTCTCTCTCCCTCCATATCTATTCTCTCTGCTCCCTCCATATCTATTCTCCTCTCCCTCCATATCTATTCTCTGCTCTCTCTTCTCCTCCATATCTGCTCCCTCTCTCTCCCTCCATATCATATCTATTCTCCATATCTGCTCTCTCCCTCCATATCTATTCTCTCTGCTCTCTCCCTCCATATCTATTCTCTCTGCTCTCTCTCTCCCCCTCTATCTCTCCCTCCTCCTCTCTCTCCATAGATTATTTCAAACCACCCCAGAGGTCGATAGAAAAGCCCTTCCGACTGTGTGTCTCGGACGTCTTCAAAGGTGACATCACACCTTGTTTTATCTGTGGTTCAAGATCAGAGTTCTGTGTGTTCTAACCCTGTTTTGCGTGGGTCTACATAGATACATTACATAGATACATTACATAGATACAGATACATTACATAGATACAGATACATTACATAGATACAGATACATTACATAGATACAGATACATTACATAGATACAGATACATTACATAGATACATTACATAGATACAGATACATTACATAGATACATTACATAGATATAGATACAGATACATTACATAGATACATTACATAGATACATTACATTACATAGATACATTACATAGATACATTACATAGATATAGATACATTACATAGATATAGATACATTACATAGATATAGATACATTACATAGATATAGATACATTACATAGATACATTACATAGATAGATACAGATACATTACATAGATATAGATACATTACATAGATACAT
>NW_026288018.1:0-15286 GCF_023373465.1 Oncorhynchus keta
TAATGTCAGGGAACTTTATTTCAGCTCATAAAACATGGGACCAACAGAGAGAGAGAGAGAGAGAGAAGAGAGATGGGGAGAGAGAACACAAGCAATGTAAAGAAGTTTCAGAGAGAGCAGAGGGAGAGAGAGTTGGGAAAAGTTAGCAAAATCATAAAAGACTAGCAAAAGCTGATGGGAGAAGAGTTAGTGAGCAAAACACTCCCATATCTACTGGGTGAAATACTACAGTGTGCCATCACAGCAACAAGATTTGTGGCCTGTTGCAACAAGAAAAGGTCAACCAGTGAAGAACAAACGCCATTGTAAATCCAACCCATATTTATGCTTATTTATTTTCCCTTGTGTACTTTAACTATTTGTACATCATTACAACACTGTATTTATTTTTAATATGACATTTGTAATGTCTTTATTCTTTGGAACTTCTGTGAGTGTAATGTTTACTGTTCATTTTTATTGTTTATTTCCCTTTTGCTTCACTGGATTTGGCAATGTTAACACATGTTTCCCATGCCAATAAAGCCGCTTGAATTGAATTGAGAGAGAGAGAGTAGCATGTGTGTGAATATATTAAAACTGGAGCAGGCTGAAACTGGGAGAAGGAAAGGCAGCTCTCATTTAGAGAGTTTTGATCTGAGTGATGTTATTTGCTTGATAGAGCTGATAGAGTCCTTATGGAGCTGAGAAAGTCCTTATAGTCCTGATAGAGTCCACATGGAGCTGACATAGTCCTTATGGCGCTTATAGAGTCCTTATGGAGCTGATAGAGTCCTTATGGAGCTGATAGAGTCATTATAGTCCTGATAGAGTCCCAATAGCGCTGATAGAGTCCTTGTAGAGCTGATAGAGTCCTTATAGAGCTGATAGAATCCTTATTGAGCTGATAGAGTCATTATAGTCCTGATAGAGTCCCAATAGCGCTGATAGAGTCCTTATAGAGCTGATAGAGTCCTTATAGAGCTGATAGAGTCCTTATAGAGCTGATATAATCCTTATGGAGCTGATAGAGTCATTATAGTCCTGATAGAGTCCCAATAGCGCTGATAGAGTCCTTATAGAGCTGATAGAGTCATTATAGAGATGATATAGTCCTTATAGAGCTGATAGAGTCCATATAGAGCTGATAGAGTCCTTATAGAGCTGATAGAATCCTTATGGAGCTGATAGAGTCATTATAGTCCTGATAGAGTCCCAATAGCGCTGATAGAGTCCTTATAGAGCTGATAGAGTCCTTATAGCACTGATAGAGTCCTTATGGAGCTGATAGAGTCATTATAGTCCTGATAGAGTCCCAATAGCGCTGATAGAGTCCTTATAGAGCTGATAGAGTCCTTATAGAGCTGATAGAGTCCTTATAGAGCTGATAGAATCCTTATGGAGCTGATAGAGTCCTTATAGAGCTGATAGAGTCCGTTATAGAGCTGATAGAGTCCTTATAGCACTGATAGAGTCCTTATGGAGCTGATAGAGTCATTATAGAGCTGATAGAGTCCTTATAGAGCTGATAGAGTCCTTATAGAGCTGATAGAGTCCTTATAGAGCTGATAGAGTCCTTATGGAGCTGATAGAGTCCTTATAGAGCTGATAGAGTCCGTATAGAGCTTATGGAGCGTTTACTTCAATTGTAGCTACCATGCATACGCAGGGCTAATGGTCGTTATGGAACTTTAAGTCGAATTACTGTACCACACAAGCAGATGCTTCTAGGTTTCTCTCTCCTCTCTGTCTCTCTGTTTAATCTCTCCTCTCCTCTCCTCTCCTCTCCTCTCTCCTCTCCTCTCCTCTCCTCTCCTCTCCTCTCCTCTTCTCTGTCTCTGTCTCTGTCTCTGTCTCTCCTCCTCTCTCCTCTCTCTCTGTCTCTGTCTCTGTCTCTGTCTCTGTCTCTCCTCCTCTCCCCCTCTCTCTCTGTCTCTGTCTCTGTCTCTCCTCCTCTCTCTCTCTCTGTCTCTGTCTCTGTCTCTGTCTCTCCTCTCTCTCCCTCTCTCTCGTCTCTATCTCTGTCTCTGTCTCTCCTCTCTCCCCTCTCTCTCTGTCTCTGTCTCTGTCTCTCCTCCTCTCTCCCTCTCTCTCTGTCTCTGTCTCTGTCTCTGTCTCTCCTCCTCTCTCCCTCTCTCTCTGTCTCTATCTCTGTCTCTGTCTCTGTCTCTCCTCCTCTCTCCCTCTCTCTCTGTCTCTATCTCTGTCTCTGTCTCTGTCTCTCCTCCTCTCTCCCTCTCTCAAGTTCATTCTCTAAGAACATCCTTATTATGACTGTTGAAGTGTCTCTTCAGAAGGCTGTGAAAGTTTTTCCTTACGTTAGTTTGTTAATTCAACGTTGTGTTTGTTTGTTTGGTTTGTAGCTCAGTGCTCACTAGGCGCTAGCTCCTCTCGTCATCATCCTCCCAGAACATGATTACAATCAGTATAAACAGTTTTATTCTAGGCTGGCTCAGGGAACACTGTGTGTGTGCATGTGTGCGTGTGTCTGGGAATGGCATATTTTATTTATGGGTGCCTGGACACCGTCAGTTTAATCCACCAATTGTCATGTCTCCAAGAGGGTGTTAGTTACTGGGGGGTTGTGGTGCGGAAATGCTAATCCCAGCTGGGGTTGATTTGAAATTCAGGCTCTTTGGCACTAGAAGGATAGTCGTTGCTTAGTTTTACATTGAGAAAGTAGACAAGAGCTTTTATATCCTGTCATGCTGAATATATATATATATATATATGCCATTTAGCAGACGCTTTTATCCAAAGCGACTTACAGTCATGTGTGCATACATTCTACGTATGGGTGGTCCCGGGAATCGAACCCACTACCCTGGCGTTACAAGCGCCATGCTCCACCAACTGAGCTACAATGAATGGTAGAGAGGGTACGTTACAGTCTGTAACACCACAGCTGATTGCTGCTAGTGTGTGTCAAATCAAATCAATGTTTATTTTAATCATTATTTCAAATCAACGGTTTATTTGACATTCGTGTGTGTTCTATTCAGATGAGGAGGCTTTAGATTGGTGTGAGTTGAGATGAGATGATGGGGGGCATCAGGTTGCTTTCTAAACGTGTGGGGATGTTTTATTGATTGGTGTGAGTTGAGATGAGATGATGGGGGGGCATCAGGTTGCTTTCTAAACGTGTGGGGATGTTTTATTGATTGGTGTGAGTTGAGATGAGATGATGGGGGCATCAGGTTGCTTTAGGGATGTTTATTGATTGGTGTGAGTTGAGATGAGATGATGGAGGCATCAGGTTGCTTTCTAAACGTGTGGGGATGTTTTATTGATTGGTGTGAGTTGAGATGAGATGATGGGGAGGCATCAGGTTGCTTTCTAAACGTGTGGGGATGTTTTATTGATTGGTGTGAGTTGAGATGAGATGATGGGGGCATCAGGTTGCTTTCTAAACGTGTGGGGATGTTTTATTGATTGGTGTGGAGTTGAGAATGGGATGATGGGGGGCATCAGGTTGCTTTCTAAACGTGTGAGGATGTTTTATTGATTGGTGTGAGTTCAGATGAGATGATGGGGGGGCATCAGGTTGCTTTCTAAACGTGTGGGGATGTTTTATTGATTGGTGTGAGTTGAGATGAGATGATGGGGGGCATCAGATTGCTTTCTAAACGTGTGGGGATGTTTTATTGATTGGTGCGAGTTGAGATGAGATGATGAGGGGGGCATCAGATTGCTTTCTAAACGTGTGGGGATGTTTTATTGATTGGTGTGAGTTGAGATGAGATGATGGGGGCATCAGATTGCTTTCTAAACGTGTGGGGATGTTTTATTGATTGTGTGAGTTGAGATGAGATGATGGGGCATCAGGTGCTCAACGTGTGGGGATGTTTTATTGACTGGTGGATGGATGAGATGATGGCATCAGGTGCTTTCAAACGTGTGGGGATGTTTTATTGATTGGTGGAGCTGAGATGAGATGATGGGGGGGCATCAGATTGCTTTCTAAACGTGTGGGGATGTTTTATTGATTGGTGTGAGTTGAGATGAGATGATGGGGGGCATCAGGTTGCTTTCTAAACGTGTGGGGATGTTTTATTGATTGGTGTGAGTTGAGATGAGATGATGGGGGGCATCAGGTTGCTTTCTAAACGTGTGGGGATGTTTTATTGATTGGTGTGAGTTGAGATGAGATGATGGGGGGCATCAGGTTGCTTTCTAAACATGTGAAGGGATGTTTTATTGATTGGTGTGAGTTGAGATGAGATGATGGGGGGCATCAGGTTGCTTTCTAAACGTGTGAGGAGATGTTTTATTGATTGGTGTGAGTTGAGATGAGATGATGGGGGGGGCATCAGGTTGCTTTCTAAACGTGTGGGGATGTTTTATTGATTGGTGTGAGTTGAGATGAGATGATGGGGGGGCATCAGGTTGCTTTCTAAACGTGTGGGGATGTTTTATTGATTGGTGGAGTTGAGATGAGATGATGAGGGGGCATCAGATTGCTTTCTAAACGTGTGGGGATGTTTTATTGATTGGTGAGTTGAGATGAGATGATGGGGGGCATCAGGTTGCTTTCTAAACGTGTGGGGATGTTTTATTGATTGGTGTGAGTTCAGATGAGATGATGGGGGCATCAGGTTGCTTTCAAACGTGTAGGGGATGTTTTATTGATTGGTGTGAGTTGAGATGAGATGATGGAGAGGCATCAGGTTGCTTTCTAAACGTGTGGGGATGTTTTATTGATTGGTGTGAGTTGAGATGAGATGATGAGGGGGCATCAGGTTGCTTTCTAAACGTGTGGGGATGTTTTATTGATTGGTGAGTTGAGATGAGATGATGGGGGCACAGGCTGCTTCTAAACGTGGGGATGTTTATTGATGGTATGAGTTGAGATGATGGGGGGGCATCAGGTTGCTTTCTAAACGTGTGAGGATGTTTTATTGATTGGTGAGTTGAGATGAGATGATGAGTAGGCACTCAGGTTGCTTTCTAAACGTGTGGGGATGTTTTATTGATTGGTGTGAGTTGAGATGAGATGATGGGTGGGAGGCATCAGGTTGCTTTCTAAACGTGTGGGGATGTTTTATTGATTGGTGTGAGTGTGGAGTATGAGATGAGTGAGTGGATGATGAGGCATCAGATTGCTTTCCTAAACGTGTGAGGATGTTTTATTGATTGGTGTGAGTTGAGATGAGATGATGGGGGGCATCAGGTTGCTTTCTAAACGTGTGGGGATGTTTTATTGATTGGTGTGAGTTGAGATGAGATGATGGGGGCATCAGGTTGCTTTCTAAACGTGTGGGGATGTTTTATTGATTGGTGTGAGTTGAGATGAGATGATGGGGAGGCATCAGGTTGCTTTCTAAACGTGTGGGGATGTTTTATTGATTGGTGTGAGTTGAGATGAGATGATGGGGGGCATCAGGTTGCTTTCTAAACGTGTGGGGATGTTTTATTGATTGGTGTGAGTTGAGATGAGATGATGGGTGGGGGCATCAGATTGCTTTCTAAACGTGTGGGGATGTTTTATTGATTGGTGTGAGTTGAGATGAGATGATGGGGGGGGCATCAGGTTGCTTTCTAAACGTGTGGGGATGTTTTATTGATTGGTGTGAGTTGAGATGAGATGATGGGAGGGGGCATCAGGTTGCTTTCTAAACGTGTGGGGATGTTTTATTGATTGGTGTGAGTTAGAGATGAGATGATGGGAGGCATCAGGTTGCTTTCAAACGTGTGGGGATGTTTTATTGATTGGTGTGAGTTGAGATGAGATGATGGGGGGGCATCAGGTTGCTTTCAAACGTGTGGGGATGTTTTATTGATTGGTGTGAGTTGAGATGAGATGATGGGGGGCATCAGGTTGCTTTCTAAACGTGTGGGGATGTTTTATTGATTGGTGTGAGTTGAGATGAGATGATGGGGGAGGGCATCAGGTTGCTTTCTAAACGTGTGGGGATGTTTTATTGATTGGTGTGAGTTGAGATGAGATGATGGGTGGGGGGGCATCAGGTTGCTTTCTAAACGTGTGGGGATGTTTTATTGATTGGTGGAGTTGGAGATGAGATGATGGGGGCATCAGATTGCTTTCTAAACTGTGGATGTTTTATTGATTGGTGTGAGTTGAGATGATGGGGTGGGGGGGGCATCAGGTTGCTTCTAAACGTGTGGATGTTTTATTGATTGGTGAGCTGAGATGAGATGATGGGGGGGGCATCAGGTTGCTTTCAAACGTGTGGGGACGTTTTACTGATTGCGTGAGCCGAGATGAGATGATGGGGGCATCTGATCGTTTCTCAAACTGTGATGTTTTACGATCAGTGAGTTGAGATGAGATGATGGGGGGGCATCAGGTTGTTTCTCTAAACGTGTGATTGTTTTATTGATTGCGTGAGTCCAGATGAGACGATTGGGGGCACTTCAGGTTGCTTCTAAACTATGTGGGGATGTTTTATTGATTGCGTGAGTTGAGATGAGATGATGGGGGCACCAGGTTGCTTAAACGGTGGGGATGTTTTATTGATTGGTGAGCTGAGATGAGATGATGGGGGGGGGGCATCAGGTTGCTTTTAAACGGTGGGGATGTTTTATTGATTGGGGAGCTGGAGCTGAGAGATGGGTGACATCAGATTGCTTTCTAAACGTGTGGGGATGTTTTATTGATTGGGGTTGAGATGAGATGAGATCAGGTTTCTCTCTAAACGTGTGGGGATGTTTTATTGATTGGTGTGAGTTGAGATGAGATGATGGGGGGGCATCAGATTGCTTTAAACGTGTGCGGGATGTTTTATTGATTGGTGTGAGTTGGAGATGAGATGATGGGGGCACAGGTTGCTTTCAAACATGTGGGACGTTGCATTGATTGCGTGAGCTGAGATGAGACAGATGGGGGCATCAGGTTGCTTCAAACGTGTGGGGATGTTTTATTGATTGGGAGCTGAGATGAGATGATGGGGGGGGGCACTAGGTTGCTTCAAACGTGTGGGGGATTGCTCTTTTATTGATTGGTGTGAGCTGGAGATGAGATGATGGGGGGGCACAGATTTGCTTTCAAACGCAGGTGGGGGATGTTTCATTGATTGGTGAGACGAGATGAGATGATGGGGGTGGGGGCAATTATTGCTCAAACTGATTGGTGAGATGAGATGATGGGGTCAAATCGTTTAAACCGGTGGGATGTTTTATTGATTGGTGAGATGAGATGAGATGATGGCACCAGATTTGCTTCTAAAACGTGTGGGGATTGTTTCATTGATTGGTGTGAGCTGAGATGAGATGATGGGGGGCATCAGGTTGCTTCAAACGTGTGGGGATGTTTTATTGATTGGTGAGCTGAGATGAGATGATGGGGGCACCAGGTCTTTCTAAACGTGGGGGATGTTTTATTGATTGGTGTGAGTTGAGATGAGATGATGGGGGGGCACATTGCTTTCAAACATGTGGGGATGTTTTATTGATTGGGTGAGTTGAGATGAGATGATGGGGGGGCATCAGGTTGCTTAAACCGTGTGGGGATGTTTTACTGGATTGTGCGAGCTGAGATGAGATGATGGGGGGGGCATCAGATTGCTTTCTAAACGTGTGATGTTTTATTGATTGGTGTGAGTTGGAGATGAGATGATGGGGGGGCATCAGGATTACTTTCTAAACGTGTGAGATGTTTTATTGATTGGTGAGTTGAGATGAGATGATGGGGGGGCATCAGGATTGCTTTCAAACTGTGGGATGTTTTATTGGCTGGTGGAGATGAGATGATGATGGGGGGCATCAGATTGCTTAAACGTGTGGGGATGTTTTATTGATTGCGTGAGTTGAGATGAGATGATGGGAGGATTGCTTCAAACGGTGGGGATGTTTTATTGATTGGTGTGAGTTGGAGATGAGATGATGGGGCACCAGGCTTGCTTCAAACGGTGGGGATGTTTTATTGATTGGTGTGAGTTGAGATGAGATGATGAGGGGCATCAGGTTGCTTTCTAAACGTGTGGGGATGTTTTATTGATTGGTGTGAGTTGAGATGAGATGATGGGGGGCATCAGGTTGCTTTCTAAACGTGTGGGGATGTTTTATTGATTGGTGTGAGTTGAGATGAGATGATGGGGGGCATCAGGTTGCTTTCTAAACGTGTGGGGATGTTTTATTGATTGGTGTGAGTTGAGATGAGATGATGGGGGCATCAGGTTGCTTTCTAAACGTGTGGGACGATGTTTTATTGATTGGTGTGAGTTGAGATGAGATGATGGGGGGGGGCATCAGATTGCTTTCTAAACGTGTGGGGATGTTTTATTGATTGGTGTGAGTTGAGATGAGATGATGGGGGCATCAGATTGCTTTCTAAACGTGTGGGGATGTTTTATTGATTGGTGAGTTGAGATAGAGATGATGGGAGGCATCAGGTTGCTTTCTAAACGTGTGGGGATGTTTTATTGATTGTGTGAGTTGAGATGAGATGATGGGGGGGCATCAGGTTGCTTTCTAAACGTGTGGGGATGTTTTATTGATTGGTGTGAGTTGAGATGAGATGATGGGGGCATCAGATTGCTTTCTAAACGTGTGGGGATGTTTTATTGATTGGTGTGAGTTGAGATGAGATGATGGGGGGGCATCAGATTGCTTTCTAAACGTGTGGGGATGTTTTATTGATTGGGTGAGCTGAGATGAGATGATGGGGGGCATCAGGTTGCTTTCTAAACGTGTGGGGATGTTTTATTGATTGGTGTGAGTTGAGATGAGATGATGGGGGCATCAGGTTGCTTTCTAAACGTGTGGGGATGTTTTATTGATTGGTGTGAGTTGAGATGAGATGATGGGGGCATCAGGTTGCTTTCTAAACGTGTGGGGATGTTTTATTGATTGGTGTGAGTTGAGATGAGATGATGGGGAGGCATCAGGTTGCTTTCTAAACGTGTGGGGATGTTTTATTGATTGGTGTGAGTTGAGATGAGATGATGGGTGGGGGGCATCAGGTTGCTTTCTAAACGTGTGGGGATGTTTTATTGATTGGTGTGAGTTGAGATGAGATGATGGGGGCATCAGGTTGCTTTCTAAACGTGTGGGGATGTTTTATTGATTGGTGAGTTGAGATGAGATGATGGAGGGCATCAGGTTGCTTTCTAAACGTGTGGGATGTTTTATTGATTGGTGTGAGTTGAGATGAGATGATGATGGGGCATCAGATTGCTTTCAAACGTGTGAGGATGTTTTATTGATTGGTGAGTTGAGATGAGATGATGGAGGGGGCATCAGGTTGCTTTCTAAACATGTGGGGAAGGCAGATGTTTTATTGATTGGTGTGAGTTCAGATGAGATGATGGGGGGGGCATCAGATTGCTTTCTAAACGTGTGGGAAGGCAGATGTTTTATTGATTGGTGTGAGTTCAGATGAGATGATGGGGGGGGCATCAGATTGCTTTCTAAACGTGTGGGGATGTTTTATTGATTGGTGTGAGTTGAGACGAGAGATGATGGTGGGGGGCTGGGCATCAGATTGCTTTCTAAACAAAGGTGGGGATGTTTTATTGATATTTGGTGGAGCTGGAGGATGATTGATGGGCCCAGATTGTTTCAAACGCAGTGGGGACGTTTTATCACCTGGGTGAGCTGAGACGAGATGACGGGGGCACCAGATCGTTTCAAACCTGTGACGTCTTTTACTGATCAAGTGGAGACGAGACGAGATGATGGGGGGGGCACTCAGATCGGTTTCTCAAACCGCGGTGGGGATGTCTTTACTGACTGGTGTGAGCTGGAGATGAGATGGATGGGGGGCATCAGATTGCTTTCTAAACGTGTGGGGGATGTTTTATTGATTGGTGAGATGAGATGAGATGATGGGGGGGCATCAGATTGCTTTCTAAACGTGTGGGGATGTTTATTGATTGGTGTGAGTTGAGATAGAGATTTTTATTTATTTTTATTTCACCTTATTTAACCAGGTAGGCTAGTTGAGAACAAGTTGGAGTAAACAATTTAGCAAGTCAATAACACAGTAGAAAAAATGGGCAGTCTATATACAATGTGTGCAAAAGGCATGAGGAGGTAGGCGAATAATACAATTTTGCAGATTAACACTGGTGATAAATGATCAGATGGGCATGTACAGGTAGAGATATTGGTGTGCAAAGAGCAGAAAAGTAAATAAATAAAAACAGTATAAAAACAGTATGGGAATGAGGTAGGTGAAAAAGGGTGAGCTATTTACCAATAGACTATGTACAGCTGCAGCGATCGGTTAGCTGCTCGGATAGCTGATGTTTGAAGTTGGAGAGGAGATAAAGTCTCCAACTTCAGCGATTTTTACAATTCGTTCCAGTCACAGGCAGCAGAGTACTGGAACGAAGGCGGCCAAATGAGGTGTTGGCTTTAGGGATGATCAGTGAGATACACCTGCTGGAGCGCGTGCTACGGATGGGTGTTGCCATCGTGACCAGTGAACTGAGATAAGGCGGAGCTTTACCTAGCATGGACTTGTAGATGACCTGGAGCCAGTGGGTCTGGCGACGAATATGTAGTGAGGCCAGCCGACTAGAGCATACAAGTCGCAGTGGTGGGTGGTATAAGGTGCTTTAGTGACAAAGCGGATGGCACTGTGATAGACTGCATCAGTTTGCTGAGTAGAGTGTTGGAAGCCATTTTGTAGATGACATCGCCGAAGTCGAGGATCGGTAGGATAGTCAGTTTTACTAGGGTAAGCTTGGCAGCGTGAGTGAAGGAGGCTTTGTTGCGGAATAAGCCGACTCTGGATTTGATTTTTGATTGGAGATGTTTGATGTGAGTCTGGAAGGAGAGTTTGCAGTCTAGCCAGACACCTAGGTACTATAGATGTCCACATATTCAAGGTTGGAACCATCCAGGGTGGTGATGCTAGTCGGGCATGCGGGTGCAGGCAGCGATCGGTTGAAAAGCATGCATTTGGTTTTACTCGCGTTTAGAGCAGTTGGAGGCCACGGAAGGAGTGCTGTATGGCATTGAAGCTCGTTTGGAGGTTGGATAGCACAGTGTCCAATGACGGGCCGAAAGTATATAGAATGGTGTCGTCTGCGTAGAGGTGGATCAGGGAATCGCCCGCAGCAAGAGCAACATCATTGATATATACAGAGAAAGAGTCGGCCCGAGGTGAACCCTGTGGCACCCCCATAGAGACTGCCAGAGGACCGGACAGCATGCCCTCTGATTTGACACACTGAACTCTGTCTGCAAAGTAATTGGTGAACCAGGCAAGGCAGTCATCCGAAAAACCGAGGCTGTTGAGTCTGCCGATAAGAATTTGGTGATTGACAGAGTCGAAAGCCTTGGCGAGGTCGATGAAGACGGCTGCACAGTACTGTCTTTTATCGATGGCGGTTATGATATCATTTAGTACCTTGAGTGTGGCTGAGGTGCACCCGTGACCGGCTCGGAAACCAGATTGCACAGCGGAGAAGGTACGGTGGGATTCGAGATGGTCAGTGACCTGTTTGTTGACTTGGCTTTGAAGACCTTAGATAGGCAGGGCAGGATGGATATAGGTCTATAGCAGTTTGGGTCCAGGGTGTCTCCCCTTTGAAGAGGGGGATGACTGCGGCAGCTTTCAATCCTTAGGGGATCTCAGACGATATGAAAGAGAGGTTGAACAGGCTGGTAATAGGGGTTGCGACAATGGCGGCAGATAGTTTCAGAAATAGCGGGTCCAGATTGTCAAGCCCAGCTGATTTAATGCGGGTCCAGGTTTTGCAGCTCTTTCAGAACATCTGCTATCTGGATTTGGGTAAGGAGAACCTGGAGAGGCTTGGGTGAGGAACTACGGGGGGCGGAGCTGTTGGCCGAGTTGGAGTAGCCAGGCGGAAGGCATGGCCAGCCGTTGAGAAGTGCTTATTGAAGTTTTCGATAATCATGGATTTATCGGTGGAGACCGTGTTTCCTAGCCTCAGTGCAGTGGGCAGCTGGGAGGAGGTGCTCTTGTTCTCCATGGACTTCACAGTGTCCCAGAACTTTTTGGAGTTGGAGTTACAGGATGCAAACTTCTGCCTGAAGAAGCTGGCCTTAGCTTTCCTGACTGACTGCGTGTATTGGTTCCTGACTTCCCTGAACAGTTGCATATCACGGGGGCTATTCGATGCTATTGCAGTCCGCCACAGGATGTTTTTGTGCTGGTCGAGGGCAGTCAGGTCTGGAGTGAACCAAGGGCTGTATCTGTTCTTGGTTCTGCATTTTTGAACGGAGCATGCTTATCTAAAATGGTGAGGAAGTTACTTTTAAAGAATGACCAGGCATCCTCAACTGACGGGATGAGGTCAATGTCCTTCCAGGATACACGGGCCAGGTCGATTAGAAAGGCCTGCTCACAGAAGTGTTTTAGGGAGCGTTTGACAGTGATGAGGGTGGTCGTTTGACTGCGGCTCCCGTGGCGGATACAGGCGATGAGGCAGTGATCGCTGAGATCCTGGTTGAAGACAGCGGAGGTATATTTGGAGGGCCAGTTGGTCAGGATGGCGTCTATGAGGTGCCCTTGTTTACAGAGTTAGGGTTGTACCTGGTGGGTTCCTTGATGATTTGAGTGAGATTGAGGGCATCTAGCTTAGATTGTAGGACTGCCGGGGTGTTAAGCATATCCCAGTTTAGGTCACCTAACAGAACAAACTCTGAAGCTAGATGAGGGCGATCAATTCACAAATGGTGTCAGGCGCAGCTGGGGAGCTGCTGGGGGTCGGTAGCAGGCGGCAACAGTGATAGACTTGTTTCTGGAGAGAGTAATTTTCCAAAATTAGTAGTTCAAACTGTTTGGTATGGACCTGGAAAGTATGACATTACTTTGCAGGCTATCTCCACAGTAGACTGCGACTCCTTGGCAGTTCTATCTTGACGGAAGATGTTATAGTTAGGTAGCAAATCTCTGAATTTTGGTGGCCTTTACAGGCCAGGATTCAGACACGGCAAAGGACATCAGGGTTGGCAGAGTGTGCTAAAGCAGTGAGTAAAACAAACTTAGGGAGGAGGCTTTGATGTTGACATGCATAAAACCAGACTTTTCGATCACAGAAGTCAACAAATGAGGAGTACCTGGGGGCATGCAGGGCCTGGGTTTACCTCCCACATCTCCTTGAACAGAGAAGGAATGTGAGGTGCGTAAAGGCTATCAAAACTGGTCGCCTAGAAATGAACAGGGCAGAGGATGAAGGCAGGTTTCTAGGGCATGGTGAATATATTCAGGGCATAATGCGCAGACAGAAATTGTGAGCAGATGCAGTGTGGAGGTAAGCCAGGCACTGGTGATAGTGGAGAGGTTGTATCTCTGGACATGCTGGTTGTAATGGGTGAGGTCACCGCATGTGTGGGGGGGTGGGACAAGGAGGTAACAGGGTATGAAGTGGATCCTAGGGGCTCCATTGTGAACTAAAACAATGATAACTAACCCTGAAACAACAGTATACAAGGCATATTGACATTTGGGAAGACATACAGCGAGGCATACAGTAATCACAGGCGTTGAATTGGGAAAGCTAGCTAAAAACAGTAGGCGAGGCTAATCCAGCCAGCACAACAAAACAGCAGGTAAAATGGCGTTGACCAGGCAACTCAATGACAGATAAACAAACAAGCAGAATGGGGTACCGTGATTAATGGACAGTCCAGCGTGCGTCAGCTATGTAGCCAAGAAATCAGTGTCCAGGGGGGCAGCGGTGGATGGGCAGGAAGCTGGGCTGGCGAAAGTGTTATCAGGTTTTTTAATTTTTAAAAATTTTTATTTTTTTAAAAACTAACAATGACTAAAAATAGCTTGTAGCTGATTGGCTGGTTAGCGTCTGGAGGTTCTTGAGTGTATTGCAAAATAAATCAAATTAAAGTGATAGCGAATCCGTATCACAGTGGGTGAGGCAGGTTTCCGGAAGGTATAAACAAATAAAAATCAAAGAGAGAGAAAGTAAATGGGTTCAGAAGTGTTTGGGATGAGGTGAGTCAGATGGTTAGCAGGCCTGTGCTAACAAGCTAACAGTTCGTAGGCCCGGGCTAGACAAGCTAGCCGTTAGCAGGCCGAATAGCAGAGTAGGGAGATAGCGAGGGCTAGAGAGCTAACCTTTGGGGGACGTCGCGATGGGGTGAGTCTGTTTATTCCTCTTCTTGCGGTGGCATTGACAGACGGTCGTGGGCCCGGGTAATTGTAGCCCAGGATTATGCTACAGGAGCTCTGGTGAGCTGGAGATACAGCGTTTCAGCAGCTCGCGGGCCTTGGCCAGCAGATGGAGTCTTCGGGCGATGTCGCAACGAAAAGCCTGTTGAAACCACCTCGGACGATTATGTCGGGGCGGACCAGTCGTGATGGATCGGCGGCGCTCCCGTGTCGGCAGTAAAGGGTCCAGGCCAATTGGCAAAAGAGGTATCAGTTGGCCTCTTCGGCTAGTCGGGAGATGGGCTTAGCTCAAGGCTAACTGTAGCTTGTTTTGGGCCAGAGACGTTGGCCAGGAGTAGCCACTCGGAATTGCAGCTAGCTAGTTGCGATGATCCGGTGTAAGGTTCAGAGCTTGCGGTAGGAATCCCGGAGATGTGGTAGAGAAAGAGCAGTCTGATATGCTCTGGGTTGATGTCAGCTGGTGTTCTAGTTAGCTTAGAAGACCGCTAGCAATGGCTAACTGAGTACGAGCTAGTAGCTAGTTGCTTGGCTAGCTTCTGATGGTGGCTCCGGATCTAATGTAAAAAGTATAGAAAAGGCGGATCCGTACCACATTGGGTGATGCGGGTTGCAGGAGAGTATATTCAGCTCTAGTTTGAGAGTGAGATTAAAATATGTACTGAAATATATACAGAAAAATAAGCGAAGAAAACTATATTTACACTAGACAGGACGGGACAAGACAAAACATACGTACGACTGCTCGCCATCTTGGAAATGCGATATGGGGGGCATCAGGTTGCTTTCTAAACGTGTGGGGATGTTTTATTGATTGGTGTGAGTTGAGATGGAGATGATGAGGAGGCATCAGGTTGCTTTCTAAACGTGTGGGATGTTTTATTGATTGGTGTGAGTTGAGATGAGATGATAGAGGGGCATCAGGTTGCTTTCTAACGATGTGGGGATGTTTTATTGATTGGTGTGAGTTGGAGATAGGATGATGAGAGGCATGAGGGTACTTTCTAAACGTGTGGGGATGTTTTATTGATTGGTGTGAGTTGAGATGAGATGATGGAGGGGCATCAGGTTGCTTTCTAAGCGTGTGGGGATGTTTTATTGATTGGTGTGAGTTGAGATGAGATGATGAGAGGCATCAGGTTGCTTTCTAAACGTGTGGGGATGTTTTATTGATTGGTGTGAGTTGAGATGAGATGATGGTAGGGGCATCAGATTGCTTTCTAAGCGTGTGGGGATGTTTTATTGATT
>NW_026288019.1:0-3150 GCF_023373465.1 Oncorhynchus keta
TAATGTCAGGGAACTTTATTTCAGCTCATAAAACATGGGACCAACAGAGAGAGAGAGAGAGAGAGAGAGAGAGATGGGGAGAGAGAACACAAGCAATGTAAAGAAGTTTCAGAGAGAGCAGAGGGAGAGAGAGTTGGGAAAAGTTAGCAAAATCATAAAAGACTAGCAAAAGCTGATGGGAGAAGAGTTAGTGAGCAAAACACTCCCATATCTACTGGGTGAAATACTACAGTGTGCCATCACAGCAACAAGATTTGTGGCCTGTTGCAACAAGAAAAGGTCAACCAGTGAAGAACAAACGCCATTGTAAATACAACCCATATTTATGCTTATTTATTTTCCCTTGTGTACTTTAACTATTTGTACATCATTACAACACTGTATTTATTTTTAATATGACATTTGTAATGTCTTTATTCTTTTGGAACTTCTGTGAGTGTAATGTTTACTGTTCATTTTTATTGTTTATTTCCCTTTTGCTTCACTGGATTTGGCAATGTTAACACATGTTTCCCATGCCAATAAAGCCGCTTGAATTGAATTGAGAGAGAGAGAGTAGCATGTGTGTGAATATATTAAAACTGGAGCAGGCTGAAACTGGGAGAAGGAAAGGCAGCTCTCATTTAGAGAGTTTTGATCTGAGTGATGTTATTTGCTTGATAGAGCTGATAGAGTCCTTATGGAGCTGAGAAAGTCCTTATAGTCCTGATAGAGTCCACATGGAGCTGACATAGTCCTTATGGCGCTTATAGAGTCCTTATGGAGCTGATAGAGTCCTTATGGAGCTGATAGAGTCATTATAGTCCTGATAGAGTCCCAATAGCGCTGATAGAGTCCTTGTAGAGCTGATAGAGTCCTTATAGAGCTGATAGAGTCCTTATAGAGCTGATAGAATCCTTATGGAGCTGATAGAGTCATTATAGTCCTGATAGAGTCCCAATAGCGCTGATAGAGTCCTTATAGAGCTGATAGAGTCCTTATAGAGCTGATATAATCCTTATGGAGCTGATAGAGTCATTATAGTCCTGATAGTCCCAATAGCGCTGATAGAGTCCTTATAGAGCTGATAGAGTCATTATAGAGATGATATAGTCCTTATAGAGCTGATAGAGTCCATATAGAGCTGATAGAGTCCTTATAGAGCTGATAGAATCCTTATGGAGCTGATAGAGTCATTTTAGTCCTGATAGAGTCCCAATAGCACTGATAGACTCCTTATAGAGCTGATAGAGTCCTTATAGAGCTGATAGAGTCCTTATAGAGCTGATAGAATCCTTATGGAGCTGATAGAGTCATTATAGAGCTGATAGAATCCTTATGGAGCTGATAGAGTCATTATAGTCCTGATAGAGTCCCAATAGCGCTGATAGAGTCCTTATAGAGCTGATAGAGTCATTATAGAGATGATATAGTCCTTATAGAGCTGATAGAGTCCATATAGAGCTGATAGAGTCCTTATAGAGCTGATAGAATCCTTATGGAGCTGATAGAGTCATTATAGTCCTGATAGAGTCCCAATAGCGCTGATAGAGTCCTTATAGAGCTGATAGAGTCCTTATAGCACTGATAGTCCTTATGGAGCTGATAGAGTCATTATAGTCCTGATAGAGTCCCAATAGCGCTGATAGAGTCCTTATAGAGCTGATAGAGTCCTTATAGAGCTGATAGAGTCCTTATAGAGCTGATAGAATCCTTATGGAGCTGATAGAGTCATTATAGAGCTGATAGAGTCCTTATAGAGCTGATAGAGTCCTTATAGAGCTGATAGAGTCCTTATAGAGCTGATAGAGTCCTTATAGAGCTGATAGAGTCCTTATGGAGCTGATAGAGTCCTTATAGAGCTGATAGAGTCCGTATAGAGCTTATGGAGCGTTTACTTCAATTGTAGCTACCATGCATACGCAGGGCTAATGGTCGTTATGGAACTTTAAGTCGAATTACTGTACCACACAAGCAGATGCTTCTAGGTTTTCTCTCTCCTCTCTGTCTCTCTGTTTAATTTCCTCTCCTCTCCTCTCCTCTCCTCTTCTCTCTCTCTGTCTCTGTCTCTGTCTCTGTCTCTCCTCCTCTCTCCCTCTCTCTCTGTCTCTGTCTCTGTCTCTGTCTCTCCTCCTCTCTCCCTCTCTCTCTGTCTCTGTCTCTGTCTCTGTCTCTGTCCCTCCTCCTCTCTCCTCTCTCTCTGTCTCTGTCTCTGTCTCTGTCTCTGTCTCTCCTCCTCTCTCCCTCTCTCTCTGTCTCTGTCTCTGTCTCTGTCTCTCCTCCTCTCTCCTCTCTCTCTCTGTCTCTATCTCTGTCTCTGTCTCTCCTCCCTCTCTCCCCTCTGTCTCTATCTCTGTCTCTGTCTCTGTCTCTCCTCCTCTCTCCCTCTCTCAAGTTCATTCTCTAAGAACATCCTTATTATGACTGTTGAAGTGTCTCTTCAGAAGGCTGTGAAAGTTTTTCCTTACGTTAGTTTGTTAATTCAACGTTGTGTTTGTTTGTTTGGTTTGTAGCTCAGTGCTCACTAGGCGCTAGCTCCTCTCGTCATCATCCTCCCAGAACATGATTACAATCAGTATAAACAGTTTTATTCTAGGCTGGCTCAGGGAACACTGTGTGTGTGCATGTGTGCGTGTGTCTGGGAATGGCATATTTTATTTATGGGTGCCTGGACACCGTCAGTTTAATCCACCAATTGTCATGTCTCCAAGAGGGTGTTAGTTACTGGGGGGTTGTGGTGCGGAAATGCTAATCCCAGCTGGGGTTGATTTGAAATTCAGGCTCTTTGGCACTAGAAGGATAGTCGTTGCTTAGTTTTACATTGAGAAAGTAGACAAGAGCTTTTATATCCTGTCATGCTGAATATATATATATATATATATATGCCATTTAGCAGACGCTTTTATCCAAAGCGACTTACAGTCATGTGTGCATACATTCTACGTATGGGTGGTCCCGGGAATCGAACCCACTACCCTGGCGTTACAAGCGCCATGCTCCACCAACTGAGCTACAATGAATGGTAGAGAGGGTACGTTACAGTCTGTAACACCACAGCTGATTGCTGCTAGTGTGTGTCAAATCAAATCAATGTTTATTTTAATCATTATTTCAAATCAACGGTTTATTTGACATTCGTGTGTGTTCTATTCAGATGAGGAGGCTTTAGAT
>NW_026288020.1:5000-31989 GCF_023373465.1 Oncorhynchus keta
TGACTGGTAACAGAGTCTACTGGTACAAAGGGCTCTATGACTGGTAACAGAGTCTACTGGTAACAGAGTCTACTGGTACAAAGGGCTCTATGACTGGTAACAGAGTCTACTGGTAACAGAGTCTACTGGTACAAAGGGCTCTATGACTGGTAACAGAGTCGTGCTGCAGTGCAATGGGTTAGAGCTAGGATTAGGTCAGGGCAAAGGTCAGGGTCAGAGCTAGGGTTAGGGTTAGGATCTAGGATCAGGGTTAGGTAAATATACTGTATTTCCGAACTATGACTCTCTCTCTACAGGATGACCAGGTGGTGCTACAGTGCAATGGGTTGGGGCTAGGGTTTGGGTCAGGGCAAAGGTCAGGGTCAGAGCTATGGTTAGGTTCGGGTAAATATACTGTATATCCGAACTATGTCTCTCTCTCTCTACAGGATGACCAGGTGGTGCTACAGTGCAATGGGTTGGGGCTAGGGTTTGGGTCAGGGCAAAGGTCAGGGTCAGAGCTATGGTTAGGGTTTGGGTAAATATACTGTATATCCGAACTATGTCTCTCTCTCTCTACAGGATGACCAGGTGGTGCTGCAGTGCAATGGGTTAGGCTAGGGTTAGGGCAAAGGTCAGGGTCAGAGCTAGGTTAGGTTAGGGTTAGGTTTATACTGTATATCCGAACTATGTCTCTCTCTCTCTACAGGGTGACCAGGTGGTGCTACAGTGCACTGGGTTAGGGTCAGGGCAAAGGTCAGGGTCAGAGCTAGGGTTAGGGTTAGGGTTAGGTTTATACTGTATATCTGAACTATGTCTCTCTCTCTCTACAGGATGACCAGGTGGTGCTACAGTGCACTGGGTTAGGGTCAGGGCAAAGGTCAGGGTCAGAGCTAGGGTTAGGGTTAGGGTTAGGTTTATACTGTATATCTGAACTATGTCTCTCTCTCTACAGGATGACCAGGTGGTGCTACAGTGCACTGGGTTAGGTCAGGGCAAAGGTCAGGGTCAGAGCTAGGGTTAGGGTTAGGTTTATACTGTATATCTGAACTATGTCTCTCTCTCTCTACAGGATGACCAGGTGGTGCTACAGTGCACTGCTTCTGTCCTGAAGGAGCAGATCAAACTGTGTCTGGCCTGTGAGGGCTTCGGGAATCGACTATGTTACCTGGAGACCACGTCCAACGCTCAGGTACGGAAACGCACGACTCAAAATACCATCTCACATGCCTCGCGCAACCGAGAGAACATAACGAGACTGACATGAAAAAAATCAATTGTATTTCCAAAAATCTTAAAACCACTTACAGTACTTAGGAGTCGAATAAAGATACCAACGTTTTTGATGTTGTAGAAGAGTATGTAAATATACAAATACAAAATATACAAATGTTTAGAACAAGTTATGTTAACAGTGTCTGTTCAAACTTCTGACCCCCGACCCTTCCAGAACTGTCCACCAGATCTGGCCATCTGTGCCTTCGTCCTGGAACAGTCCCTGTCTGTACGTGCGCTGCAGGAGATGCTGGCTAACACCGTGGACATGAGTGAGGTAGGGGTCCCTACGGGAGGGAGGGAGGGAGGGAGGGAGGGAGAGGTGTGGAGGGAGAGAGAGGTGGGGAGGGACACTGGAGATTAGATGCTGAGAGACGGTTGTTTCTTACTTTGTTGGGAGACATGATACCTTATTCTCCTGTTTCCCTCTGTCACCACCACCCACAGAGCTTCCACCCACAGAGCTTCCACCCACAGAGCCTCCACCCACAGAGCTTCCACCCACAGAGCTTCCACCCACAGAGCCTCCACCCACAGAGCTTCCACCCACAGAGCCTCCACCCACAGAGCTTCCACCCACAGAGCCTCCACCCACAGAGCTTCCATCCACAGAGCTTCCACCCACAGAGCTTCCACCCACAGAGCTTCCATCCACAGAGCTTCCACCCACAGAGCTTCCACCCACAGAACAGTACAGCCTCCACCCACAGAACAGTACAGCCTCCACCCACAGAACAGTACAGCCTCCACCCACAGAACAGTACAGCTTCCACCCACAGAACAGTACAGTCTCCACCCACAAAACAGTACAGCTTCCACCCACAGAACAGTACAGCCTCCACCCACAGAAAAGTACATTCTCCACCCACAGAAAAGTACTGCCTCCACCCACAGAACAGTACAGCCTCCACCCACAGAAAAGTATAGCCTCCACCCACAGAACAGTACAGCCTCCACCCACAGAAAAGTATAGCCTCCACCCACAGAACAGTACAGCCTCCACCCACAGAAAAGTATAGCCTCCACCCACAGAACAGTACAGCCTCCACCCACAGAAAAGTATAGCCTCCACCCACAGAACAGTACAGCCTCCACCCACAGAACAGTACAGCCTCCACCCACAGAACAGTACAGCCTCCACCCACAGAAAAGTATAGCCTCCACCCACAGAACAGTACAGCCTCCACCAACAGAAAAGTATAGCCTCCACCCACAGAACAGTACAGCCTCCACCCACAGAAAAGTATAGCCTCCACCCACAGAACAGTACAGCCTCCACCCACAGAAAAGTATAGCCTCCACCCACAGAACAGTACAGCCTCCACCCACAGAAAAGTATAGCCTCCACCCACAGAACAGTACAGCCTCCACCCACAGAACAGTACAGCCTCCACCCACAGAACAGTACAGCCTCCACCCACAGAACAGTAGAGCCTCCACCCACAGAACAGTATAGCCTCCACCCACAGAAAAGTACAGCCTCCACCCACAGAACAGTACAGCCTCCACCCACAGAACAGTACAGCCTCCACCCACAGAACAGTACAGCCTCCACCCACAGAACAGTACAGCCTCCACCCACAGAACAGTACAGCCTCCACCCACAGAACAGTACTGCCTCCACCCACAGAACAGTACAGCCTCCACCCACAGAACAGTAGAGCCTCCACCCACAGAACAGTACTGCCTCCTCCATGTACTTCGGTATTTTCTATCATTACCATATAATTCTACTGTCTTTGAGAAGGTCAACACAGAAACACTTTTACATTGAAGTATCATACAGCCAGAAAACACGGTTTCAGCAGGGTTATTCGGCTGTCTCCATAGGGGAACCCTTTCTGGTTTTTGGTTCCATGTAGAAGCCTTTTGGTTCCATGTAGAACCATTTTTTGTTCCAAGTGGAACCCTTTTGGTTCCATGTAGAACCCTTTTTGGTTCCAAGTCTCTTTTTGGATCCATGTAGAACCATTTTTGGTTCCATGTAGAACCCTTTTTGGTTCCATGTAGAACCATTTTTGTTCTAAGTGGAACCCTTTTTGGTTCCAGGTATAACTCTTTTGGTTCCATGTAGAACCCTTTTAGGTTCCAAATGGAACCCTTTTGGTTTAATGTAGAACCCTTTTTGGTTCCATGTAGAACCTTTTGGTTCCATGTGGAACCATTTTTGTTCCATGTAGAACCATTTTTGGTTCCATGTAGAACACTTTTTGGTTCCAAGTCTCTTTTGATCCATGTAGAACCACTTTGGTTCCATGTAGAACCCTTTTGGTTCCATGTAGAACCATTTTTGTTCCAAGCGGAACCCTTTTTGGTTCCAAGTATAACCCTTTAGGTTCCAAATGGAACCCTTTTTGGTTTAATGTAGAACCCTTTTGGTTCCAAGTAGAACTCTTTTTGGTTCCATGTAGCACCATTTTTGGTTCCATGTAGCACCATTTTTGGTTCCAAGTGGAACCCTTTTTTGTTCCAAGTGGAACCTTTTGGTTCCATGTAGAACCCTTTTTGGTTACAAGTTGACAATTTTTGGTTCAAAGTATAATTCTTTTTGGTTCCATGTAGAACCCTTTTAGGTTCCAAATATGACCCTTTTGGTTTAATGTACAATTATTTTTGGTTCCATGTAGAACCATTTTTGGTTCCAAGTGGAACCCTTTTTGGTTCCATTTAGAACCCTTTTTGGTTCCATGTAGAACCCTTTTTGGTTACAAGTTGACAATTTTTGGTTCCAAGTATAATTCTTTTGGTTCCATGTAGAACCCTTTTGGTTACAAGTTAACCATTTTTGGTTACAAGTAGGATTCTTTTTGGTTCCATGTAGAACCCTTTTTGGTCCAAGTGGAACCCTTTTTGGTTCCATGTAGAACCCTTTTTCGTTCCATAAAGAACCCTTTTGGTTCCAAGTAGAACTCTTTTTGGTATGTAGCACCATTTTTGGTTCCAAGTGGAACCCTTTTTTGTTCCAAGTGGGACCCTTTTTGGTTCCATGTAGAACCCTTTTTGGTTACAAGTTGACCATTTTTGGTTCCAAGTATAATTCTTTTGGTTCCATGTAGAACCCTTTTAGGTTCCAAATATGACCCTTTTTGGTTTAATGTAGAACTATTTTTGGTTCCATGTAGAACCATTTTGGGTTCCAAGTGGAACCCTTTTTGGTTCCATGTAGAACCCTTTTTGGTTCCGAGTATAACTCTTTTGGTTCCATGTAAAACCCTTTTGGTTACAAGTTGACCATTTTTGGTTACAAGTAGGATTCTTTTTGGTTCCATGTAGAATCCTTTTTGGTCAGTGGAACCCTTTTTGGTTCCAAGTATTCTTTGGGTTCCATGTATAACCTTTTCCACGGAGCGTTATACATGAAACCCAAAAGAGTCCTTCTTGGAACCAAAAAGGGTTTTTAAAAGGGTTATCTTATGGGAACAGCCCAGAACCCTTTAAGCACCTTCTTTTGTAAGAGTGTAGAGTATGCATGCCAAACAAAAGTTCCACCCACACCAGGACAGCAGAACCAGGACACGTAAGAACCATTTAAATATAAATACCTGTTGTAGTTACTGCTGTGTTTTGTGTCTCCCTCCCTCCCTCCCTCCCTCCCTCCCTCCCTCCCTCCCTCCCTCCCTCCCTCCCTCCCTCCCTCCCTCCCTCCCTCCCTGCCAACCACAGGCAGTGGATTTGGACAAATGGGTACGTCTCTGCCCTACAGTCATTGGTCTCTGAACATATGTGTCTCATTTCCTGTCACATGACACATAAACCACAACCCCCCCCACCTCCTCTCCTCTCCTCCCCTCACCTCCTCTCCCTACCTCCTGAGAGTATATTCTCAGCCCACAGGTTGTCCTAGTGAATTCATGAAATAGTGCTGTAAAAGTTACCATTCACATCCCAGTCCTTTCTACAGCCCCTCCCAACCCGTCCCGTACCCCTCTAAAACAGTGTTGTCAGTACACCTGTCTAGAATTATCATGACTGAAATCTCCTGCTGGCTCTCTGTTTTGATGCATGGTGAGGAAAGCCCCTGACCATAAGGCATGGTGAGGAAAGCCCCTGTCCAGGAAAGTCCCCTGACCATACGGCATGGTGAGGAAAGCCACCTTGCCATAAGGCATGGTGAGGAAAGCCCTCTGTCCAGGAAAGCCCCTGGCCAGGAAAGCACCTTGGCCATAAGGCATGGTGAGGAAAGCCCCTGTCCAGGAAAGCCCCTTGGCCATAAGGCATGGTGAGGAAAGCCCCTGGCCATAAAGCATGGTGAGGAAAGCCCCTGGCCAGGAAAGCCCCTTGGCCATAAGGCATGGTGAGGAAAGCCCCTGGCCATAAAGCATGGTGAGGAAAGCCCTTGGCCATAAGGCATGGTGAGGAAAGCCCCCTGTCCAGGAAAGCCCCTTGGCCATAAGGCATGGTGAGGAAAGCCCCCTGGCCATAAAGCATGGTGAGGAAAGCCCCTGGCCAGGAAAGCCCTTGGCCATAAGGCATGGTGAGGAAAGCCCCTGGCCAGGAAAGCCCCTTGGCCATAAGGCAGGGTGAGGAAAGCCCCTGGCCATAAAGCATGGTGAGGAAAGCCCCTGGCCAGGAAAGCCCTTGGCCATAAGGCATGGTGAGGAAAGCCACCTTGCCATAGGGCATGGTGAGGAAAGCCCCTGACCATAAGGCATGGTGAGGAAAGCCCCTTGACCATAAGGCATGGTGAGGAAAGCCCCCTGACCATAAGGCATGGTGAGGAAAGCCCCCTGACCATAAGGCATGGTGAGGAAAGCCCCTGACCAGGAAAGCCCCTTGGCCATAAGGCATGGTGAGGAAAGCCCCTGGCCACAAGGCATGGTGAGGAAAGCCCCTGTCCAGGAAAGCCCCTTGGCCATAAGGCATGGTGAGGAAAGCCCCCTGTCCAGGAAAGCCCCTTGGCCATAAGGCATGGTGAGGAAAGCCCCCTGGCCATAAGGCATGGTGAGGAAAGCCCCTGGCCAGGAAAGCCCCTTGGCCATAAGGCATGGTGAGGAAAGCCCCTGGCCATAAGGGTTGATTATGAAAGCCCCTCTGTTCCATTTCATGAAGCACTATTATCACTTCCTTCCACTCCTATCATAGAGAGACTCCTGCACACACACACACATTAGAGACCCCTGTAATGAAGTGTCCTTTACAGACCCCTGTAATGAAGTGTCATTTAGAGACCCCTGTAATGAAGTGTCCTTTAGAGACCTCTGTAATGAAGTGCCCTTTAGAGACCTCTGTAATGAAGTGTCCTAAAGAGACCCCTGTAATGAAGTGTCCTTTAGAGACCCCTGTAATGAAGTGTCCTTTAGAGACCCCTAAAATGAAGGGTCCTAAAGAGACCCCTGTAATGAAGTGTCCTTTAGAGAACCCTGTAATGAAGTGTCCTTTAGAGACCTGTAATGAAGTGTCCTTTAGAGACTTCTGTAATGAAGTGTCCTTTAGAGACACCCGTAATGAAGTGTCCTTTAGAGACCCCTGTAATGAAGTGTCCTAGAGACCCCTGTAATGAAGTGTCCTTTAGAGACCTGTAATGAAGTGTCCTTTAGAGACCTGTAATGAAGTGTCCTTTAGAGACCTCTGTAATGAAGTGTCCTTTAGAGACCCCTAAAATGAAGTGTCCTAAAGAGACCCCTGTAATGAAGTGTCCTTTAGAGAACCCTGTAATGAAGTGTCCTTTAGAGACCTGTAATGAAGTGTCCTTTAGAGACTTCTGTAATGAAGTGTCCTTTAGAGACACCCGTAATGAAGTGTCCTTTAGAGACCCCTGTAATGAAGTGTCCTAGAGACCCCTGTAATGAAGTGTCCTTTAGAGACCTGTAATGAAGTGTCCTTTAGAGACCTGTAATGAAGTGTCCTTTAGAGACCTCTGTAATGAAGTGTCCTTTAGAGACCTCTGTAATGAAGTGTCCTTTAGAGACCCCTGTAATGAAGTGTCCTTTAAAGACCTGTAATGAAGTGTCTTTTAGAGACCTGTAATTAAGTGTCCTTTAGAGACTCCTGTAATGAAGTGTCCTTTAGAGACCCCTGTAATGAAGTGTCCTAAAGAGACCCCTGTAATGAAGTGTCCTAAAGAGACCTCTGTAATGAAGAGTCCTTCAGAGTCCTGTAATGAAGTGTCCTTTAGAGACACCTAAATGAAGTGTCCTTTAGGGACCCCTGTAATGAAGTGTCCTTTAGAGACCCCTGTAATGAAGTGTCCTTTAGAGACCTCTGTAATGAAGTGCCCTTTAGAGACCTCTGTAATGAAGTGTCCTAAAGAGACCCCTGTAATGAAGTGTCCTAAAGAGACCCCTATAATGAAGTGTCCTTTAGAGACCCCTGTAATGAAGAGTCCTTTAGAGACCTCTGTAATGAAGTGTCCTAAAGAGACCTCTGTAATGAAGAGTCCTTTAGAGACCCCTGTAATGAAGAGTCCTTCAGAGACCTGTAATGAAGTGTCCTTTAGAGACCTCTGTAATGAAGTGTCCTAAAGAGACCCCTGTAATGAAGTGTCCTTTAGAGACCCCTGTAATTAAGTGTCCTTTAGAGACCTGTAATGAAGTGTCCTTTAGAGACCTCTGTAATGAAGTGTCCTTTAGAGACCCCTGTAATGAAGTGTCCTTTAGAGGCCTCTGTAATGAAGTGTCCTAGAGACCCCTGTAATGAAGTGTCCTAAAGAGACCCCTGTAATGAAGTGTCCTTTAGAGACCCCTGTAATGAAGTGTCCTTAGAGACCTCTAAATGAAGTGTCCTTTAGAGACCTGTAATGAAGTGTCCTAAAGAGACCCATGTAATGAAGTGTCCTAAAGAGACCCCTGTAATGAAGTGTCCTAAAGAGACCCCTGTAATGAAGTGTCCTTTAGAGACCTCTGTAATGAAGTGTCCTTTAGAGACCTGTAATGAAGTGTCCTTTAGAGACCCCTGTAATGAAGTGTCCTTTAGAGACCCCTGTAATGAAGTGTCCTAAAGAGACCCCTGTAATGAAGTGTCCTTTAGAGACACCTGTAATGAAGTGTCCTAAAGAGACCCCTGTAATGAAGTGTCCTTTAGAGACACCTGTAATGAAGTGTCCTAAAGAGACCCCTGTAATGAAGTGTCCTTTAGAGACCCCTGTAATGAAGTGTCCTTTAGAGACACCTGTAATGAAGTGTCCTAAAGAGACCCCTGTAATGAAGTGTCCTTCAGAGACCTGTAATGAAGTGTCCTTTAGAGACACCTGTAATGAAGTGTCCTTTAGAGACACCTGTAATGAAGTGTCCTAAAGAGACCTCTGTAATGAAGAGTCCTTCAGAGACCTGTAATGAAGTGTCCTTTAGAGACCCCTGTAATGAAGTGTCCTTTAGAGACACCTGTAATGAAGTGTCCTAAAGAGACCCCTGTAATGAAGTGTCCTTTAGAGACACCTGTAATGAAGTGTCCTTTAGAGACCCCTGTAATGAAGTGTCCTTTAGAGACCCCTGTAATGAAGTGTCCTTTAGAGACTTCTGTAATGAAGTGTCCTAAAGAGACCTCTGTAATGAAGTGTCCTTTAGAGACCCCTGTAATGAAGTGCCCTTTAGAGACCCCTGTAATGAAGTGTCCTAAAGAGACCCCTGTAATGAAGTGTCCTTTAGAGACCCCTGTAATGAAGTGTCCTTTAGAGACCCCTGTAATGAAGTGTCCTAAAGAGACCCCTGTAATGAAGTGTCCTTTAGAGACACCTGTAATGAAGTGTCCTAAAGAGACCCCTGTAATGAAGTGTCCTTTAGAGACACCTGTAATGAAGTGTCCTAAAGAGACCCCTGTAATGAAGTGTCCTTTAGAGACCCCTGTAATGAAGTGTCCTTTAGAGACACCTGTAATGAAGTGTCCTAAAGAGACCCCTGTAATGAAGTGTCCTTCAGAGACCTGTAATGAAGTGTCCTTTAGAGACACCTGTAATGAAGTGTCCTTTAGAGACCCCTGTAATGAAGTGTCCTAAAGAGACCCCTGTAATGAAGTGTCCTTTAGAGACACCTGTAATGAAGTGTCCTAAAGAGACCCCTGTAATGAAGTGTCCTTTAGAGACACCTGTAATGAAGTGTCCTAAAGAGACCCCTGTAATGAAGTGTCCTTTAGAGACCCCTGTAATGAAGTGTCCTTTAGAGACACCTGTAATGAAGTGTCCTAAAGAGACCCCTGTAATGAAGTGTCCTTCAGAGACCTGTAATGAAGTGTCCTTTAGAGACACCTGTAATGAAGTGTCCTTTAGAGACACCTGTAATGAAGTGTCCTAAAGAGACCTCTGTAATGAAGAGTCCTTCAGAGACCTGTAATGAAGTGTCCTTTAGAGACCCCTGTAATGAAGTGTCCTTTAGAGACACCTGTAATGAAGTGTCCTAAAGAGACCCCTGTAATGAAGTGTCCTTTAGAGACACCTGTAATGAAGTGTCCTTTAGAGACCCCTGTAATGAAGTGTCCTTTAGAGACCCCTGTAATGAAGTGTCCTTTAGAGACTTCTGTAATGAAGTGTCCTAAAGAGACCTCTGTAATGAAGTGTCCTTTAGAGACCCCTGTAATGAAGTGCCCTTTAGAGACCCCTGTAATGAAGTGTCCTAAAGAGACCCTGTAATGAAGTGTCCTAAAGAGACCCCTGTAATGAAGTGTCCTTCAGAGACCTGTAATGAAGTGTCCTTTAGAGACCCCTGTAATGAAGTGTCCTTTAGAGACCCTGTAATGAAGTGTCCTAAAGAGACCCTGTAATGAAGTGTCCTTTAGAGACACCTGTAATGAAGTGTCCTAAAGAGACCCTGTAATGAAGTGTCCTTTAGAGACACCTGTAATGAAGTGTCCTAAAGAGACCCCTGTAATGAAGTGTCCTTTAGAGACCCCTGTAATGAAGTGTCCTTTAGAGACACCTGTAATGAAGTGTCCTAAAGAGACCCCTGTAATGAAGTGTCCTTCAGAGACCTGTAATGAAGTGTCCTTTAGAGACACCTGTAATGAAGTGTCCTTTAGAGACACCTGTAATGAAGTGTCCTAAAGAGACCTCTGTAATGAAGAGTCCTTCAGAGACCTGTAATGAAGTGTCCTTTAGAGACCCCTGTAATGAAGTGTCCTTTAGAGACACCTGTAATGAAGTGTCCTAAAGAGACCCCTGTAATGAAGTGTCCTTTAGAGACACCTGTAATGAAGTGTCCTTTAGAGACCCCTGTAATGAAGTGTCCTTTAGAGACCCCTGTAATGAAGTGTCCTTTAGAGACTTCTGTAATGAAGTGTCCTAAAGAGACCTCTGTAATGAAGTGTCCTTTAGAGACCCCTGTAATGAAGTGCCCTTTAGAGACCCCTGTAATGAAGTGTCCTAAAGAGACCCCTGTAATGAAGTGTCCTAAAGAGACCCCTGTAATGAAGTGTCCTTTAGAGACCTGTAATGACGTGTCCTTTAGAGACCTCTGCAATGAAGTGTCCTTTAGAGACTCCTGTAATGAAGTGTCCTTTAGAGGCCTCTGTAATGAAGTGTCCTTTAGAGACCCCTGTAATGAAGTGTCCTTTAGAGACCCCTGTAATGAAGTGTCCTTTAGAGACCTTTGTAATGAAGTGTCCTAAAGATACCTCTGTAATGAAGTGTCCTTTAGAGACCCCTGTAATGAAGTGCCCTTTAGAGACCTCTGTAATGAAGTGCCCTTTAGAGACCCCTGTAATGAAGTGTCCTAAAGAGACCCCTGTAATGAAGTGTCCTAAAGAGACCCCTGTAATGAAGTGTCCTTTAGAGACCTGTAATGAAGTGTCCTTTAGAGACTCCTGTAATGAAGTGTCCTTTAGAGACCCCTGTAATGAAGTGTCCTAAAGAGACCCCTGTAATGAAGTGTCCTTTAGAGACACCTGTAATGAAGTGTCCTAAAGAGACCCCTGTAATGAAGTGTCCTTTAGAGACACCTGTAATGAAGTGTCCTAAAGAGACCCCTGTAATGAAGTGTCCTTTAGAGACCCCTGTAATGAAGTGTCCTTTAGAGACACCTGTAATGAAGTGTCCTAAAGAGACCCCTGTAATGAAGTGTCCTTTAGAGACCCCTGTAATGAAGTGTCCTAAAGAGACCTCTGTAATGAAGAGTCCTTCAGAGACCTGTAATGAAGTGTCCTTTAGAGACCCCTGTAATGAAGTGTCCTTTAGAGACACCTGTAATGAAGTGTCCTAAAGAGACCCCTGTAATGAAGTGTCCTTTAGAGACCTCTGTAATGAAGTGTCCTTTAGAGACCCCTGTAATGAAGTGTCCTTTAGAGACCCCTGTAATGAAGTGTCCTTTAGAGACCTCTGTAATGAAGTGTCCTAAAGAGACCTCTGTAATGAAGTGTCCTTTAGAGACCCCTGTAATGAAGTGCCCTTTAGAGACCTCTGTAATGAAGTGTCCTTCAGAGACCCCTGTAATGAAGTGTCCTAAAGAGACCCCTGTAATGAAGTGTCCTAAAGAGACCCCTGTAATGAAGTGTCCTTTAGAGACCTGTAATGACGTGTCCTTTAGAGACCTCTGTAATGAAGTGTCCTTTAGAGACTCCTGTAATGAAGTGTCCTTTAGAGGCCTCTGTAATGAAGTGTCCTTTAGAGACCCCTGTAATGAAGTGTCCTTTAGAGACCCCTGTAATGAAGTGTCCTTTAGAGACCTCTGTAATGAAGTGTCCTAAAGAGACCTCTGTAATGAAGTGTCCTTTAGAGACCCCTGTAATGAAGTGCCCTTTAGAGACCTCTGTAATGAAGTGTCCTTTAGAGACCCCTGTAATGAAGTGTCCTAAAGAGACCCCTGTAATGAAGTGTCCTAAAGAGACCTCTGTAATGAAGAGTCCTTCAGAGACCTGTAATGAAGTGTCCTTTAGAGACCCCTGTAATGAAGTGTCCTTTAGAGACACCTGTAATGAAGTGTCCTAAAGAGACCCCTGTAATGAAGTGTCCTTTAGAGACACCTGTAATGAAGTGTACTTTAGAGACCCCTGTAATGAAGTGTCCTTTAGAGACCCCTGTAATGAAGTGTCCTTTAGAGACCTCTGTAATGAAGTGTCCTAAAGAGACCTCTGTAATGAAGTGTCCTTTAGAGACCCCTGTAATGAAGTGCCCTTTAGAGACCTCTGTAATGAAGTGTCCTTTAGAGACCCCTGTAATGAAGTGTCCTAAAGAGACCCCTGTAATGAAGTGTCCTAAAGAGACCCCTGTAATGAAGTGTCCTTTAGAGACCTGTAATGACGTGTCCTTTAGAGACCTCTGTAATGAAGTGTCCTTTAGAGACTCCTGTAATGAAGTGTCCTTTAGAGGCCTCTGTAATGAAGTGTCCTTTAGAGACCCCTGTAATGAAGTGTCCTTTAGAGACCCCTGTAATGAAGTGTCCTTTAGAGACCTCTGTAATGAAGTGTCCTAAAGATACCTCTGTAATGAAGTGTCCTTTAGAGACCCCTGTAATGAAGTGCCTTTAGAGACCTCTGTAATGAAGTGCCCTTTAGAGACCCCTGTAATGAAGTGTCCTAAAGAGACCCCTGTAATGAAGTGTCCTAAAGAGACCCCTGTAATGAAGTGTCCTTTAGAGACCTGTAATGAAGTGTCCTTTAGAGACCTCTGTAATGAAGTGTCCTTTAGAGACTCCTGTAATGAAGTGTCCTTTAGAGGCCTCTGTAATGAAGTGTCCTAAAGAGACCCCTGTAATTAAGTGTCCTTTAGAGACCTCTGTAATGAAGTGTCCTTTAGAGACCTGTAATGAAGTGTCCTTTAGAGACCCCTGTAATGAAGTGTCCTTTAGAGACCCCTGTAATGAAGTGTCCTAAAGAGACCCCTGTAATGAAGTGTCCTTTAGAGACACCTGTAATGAAGTGTCCTAAAGAGACCCCTGTAATGAAGTGTCCTTTAGAGACACCTGTAATGAAGTGTCCTTTAGAGACCTCTGTAATGAAGTGTCCTTTAGAGACACCTGTAATGAAGTGTCCTAAAGAGACCCCTGTAATGAAGTGTCCTTTAGAGACCCCTGTAATGAAGTGTCCTAAAGAGACCTCTGTAATGAAGAGTCCTTCAGAGACCTGTAATGAAGTGTCCTTTAGAGACCCCTGTAATGAAGTGTCCTTTAGAGACACCTGTAATGAAGTGTCCTAAAGAGACCCCTGTAATGAAGTGTCCTTTAGAGACCTCTGTAATGAAGTGTCCTTTAGAGACCCCTGTAATGAAGTGTCCTTTAGAGACCCCTGCAATGAAGTGTCCTTTAGAGACCTCTGTAATGAAGTGTCCTAAAGAGACCTCTGTAATGAAGTGTCCTTTAGAGACCCCTGTAATGAAGTGCCCTTTAGAGACCTCTGTAATGAAGTGTCCTTTAGAGACCCCTGTAATGAAGTGTCCTAAAGAGACCCCTGTAATGAAGTGTCCTAAAGAGACCCCTGTAATGAAGTGTCATTTAGAGACCTGTAATGACGTGTCCTTTAGAGACCTCTGTAATGAAGTGTCCTTTAGAGACTCCTGTAATGAAGTGTCCTTTAGAGGCCTCTGTAATGAAGTGTCCTTTAGAGACCCCTGTAATGAAGTGTCCTTTAGAGACCCCTGTAAGGAAGTGTCCTTTAGAGACCTCTGTAATGAAGTGTCCTAAAGAGACCTCTGTAATGAAGTGTCCTTTAGAGACCCCTGTAATGAAGTGCCCTTTAGAGACCTCTGTAATGAAGTGTCCTTTAGAGACCTCTGTAATGAAGTGTCCTTTAGAGACTCCTGTAATGAAGTGTCCTTTAGAGGCCTCTGTAATGAAGTGTCCTAGAGACCCCTGTAATGAAGTGTCCTAAAGAGACCCCTGTAATGAAGTGTCCTTTAGAGACCCCTGTAATGAAGTGTCCTTTAGAGACCCCTGTAATGAAGTGCCCTTTAGAGACCTCTGTAATGAAGTGTCCTTTAGAGACCCCTGTAATGAAGTGTCCTTTAGAGACCTCTGTAATGAAGTGTCCTAAAGATACCTCTGTAATGAAGTGTCCTTTAGAGACCCCTGTAATGAAGTGCCTTTAGAGACCTCTGTAATGAAGTGCCCTTTAGAGACCCCTGTAATGAAGTGTCCTAAAGAGACCCCTGTAATGAAGTGTCCTAAAGAGACCCCTGTAATGAAGTGTCCTTTAGAGACCTGTAATGAAGTGTCCTTTAGAGACCTCTGTAATGAAGTGTCCTTTAGAGACTCCTGTAATGAAGTGTCCTTTAGAGACCCCTGTAATGAAGTGTCCTTTAGAGGCCTCTGTAATGAAGTGTCCTAAAGAGACCCCTGTAATTATGTGTCCTTTAGAGACCTCTGTAATGAAGTGTCCTTTAGAGACCTGTAATGAAGTGTCCTTTAGAGACCCCTGTAATGAAGTGTCCTTTAGAGACCCTGTAATGAAGTGTCCTAAAGAGACCCCGTAATGAAGTGTCCTTTAGAGACACCTGTAATGAAGTGTCCTAAAGAGACCCCTGTAATGAAGTGTCCTTTAGAGACACCTGTAATGAAGTGTCCTAAAGAGACCCCTGTAATGAAGTGTCCTTTAGAGACCCCTGTAATGAAGTGTCCTTTAGAGACCCCTGTAATGAAGTGCCCTTTAGAGACCTCTGTAATGAAGTGTCCTTTAGAGACCCCTGTAATGAAGTGTCCTTTAGAGACCTCTGTAATGAAGTGTCCTAAAGATACCTCTGTAATGAAGTGTCCTTTAGAGACCCCTGTAATGAAGTGCCTTTAGAGACCTCTGTAATGAAGTGCCCTTTAGAGACCCCTGTAATGAAGTGTCCTAAAGAGACCCCTGTAATGAAGTGTCCTAAAGAGACCCCTGTAATGAAGTGTCCTTTAGAGACCTGTAATGAAGTGTCCTTTAGAGACCCCTGTAATGAAGTGTCCTTTAGAGACCCCTGTAATGAAGTGTCCTAAAGAGACCCCGTAATGAAGTGTCCTTTAGAGACACCTGTAATGAAGTGTCCTAAAGAGACCCCTGTAATGAAGTGTCCTTTAGAGACACCTGTAATGAAGTGTCCTAAAGAGACCCCTGTAATGAAGTGTCATTTAGAGACCCCTGTAATGAAGTGTCCTTTAGAGACACCTGTAATGAAGTGTCCTAAAGAGACCCCTGTAATGAAGTGTCCTTTAGAGACCCCTGTAATGAAGTGTCCTAAAGAGACCTCTGTAATGAAGAGTCCTTCAGAGACCTGTAATGAAGTGTCCTTTAGAGACCCCTGTAATGAAGTGTCCTTTAGAGACACCTGTAATGAAGTGTCCTAAAGAGACCCCTGTAATGAAGTGTCCTTTAGAGACCTCTGTAATGAAGTGTCCTTTAGAGACCCCTGTAATGAAGTGTCCTTTAGAGACCCCTGTAATGAAGTGTCCTTTAGAGACCTCTGTAATGAAGTGTCCTTTAGAGACCTCTGTAATGAAGTGTCCTTTAGAGACCCCTGTAATGAAGTGTCCTTTAGAGACCTCTGTAATGAAGTGTCCTAAAGAGACCTCTGTAATGAAGTGTCCTTTAGAGACCCCTGTAATGAAGTGCCCTTTAGAGACCTCTGTAATGAAGTGTCCTTTAGAGACCCCTGTAATGAAGTGTCCTAAAGAGACCCCTGTAATGAAGTGTCCTAAAGAGACCCCTGTAATGAAGTGTCCTTTAGAGACCTGTAATGACGTGTCCTTTAGAGACCTCTGTAATGAAGTGTCCTTTAGAGACCTCTGTAATGAAGTGTCCTAAAGTGACCTCTGTAATGAAGTGTCCTTTAGAGACCCCTGTAATGAAGTGCCCTTTAGAGACCTCTGTAATGAAGTGTCCTTTAGAGACCCCTGTAATGAAGTGTCCTAAAGAGACCCCTGTAATGAAGTGTCCTAAAGAGACCCCTGTAATGAAGTGTCCTTTAGAGACCTGTAATGAAGTGTCCTTTAGAGACCTCTGTAATGAAGTGTCCTTTAGAGACTCCTGTAATGAAGTGTCCTTTAGAGGCCTCTGTAATGAAGTGTCCTAGAGACCCCTGTAATGAAGTGTCCTAAAGAGACCCCTGTAATGAAGTGTCCTTTAGAGACCCCTGTAATGAAGTGTCCTTTAGAGACCCCTGTAATGAAGTGCCCTTTAGAGACCTCTGTAATGAAGTGTCCTTTAGAGACCTGTAATGAAGTGTCCTTCAGAGACTGAAGCCTGGTCTTTCCAGACAGAACCCTATTAGTTAGTTAGTTGTAGCTGAAGCCTGGTCTTTCCAGACAGAACCCTATTAGTTAGTTAGCTAGTTGTTGCTGAAGCCTTTCCAGACATAACCATGTTAGTTAGTTAGTTGTAGCTGAAGCCTGGTCTTTCCAGACAGAAAACCGTGTTAGTTAGTTAGCTAGTTGTTGCTGAAGCCTTTCCAGACATAACCATGTTAGTTAGTTAGTTGTAGCTGAAGCCTGGTCTTTCCAGACAGAACACTATTAGTCAGCTAGTTGTAGCTGAAGCCTGGCCTTTCCAGACACAACTGTGTTAGTTAGTTAGCTAGTTGTAGCTGAAGCCTTTCCAGACATAACCATGATAGTTAGTTAGTTAGTTGTAGATGAATCCTTTCCAGACATAACCATGTTAGTTAGTTAGTTAGTTGTAGATGAAGCCTTTCCAGACATAACCGTTTTAGTTAGTTAGTTAGTTGTAGATGAAGCCTGTCCAGACATAACCATGTTAGTTAGCTTGTTTTAGCTGAAGCCTTTCCAGACATAACCGTTTTAGTTAGTTAGTTAGTTGTAGATGAAGCCTGTCCAGACAGAACCATGTTAGTTAGCTTGTTTTAGCTGAAGCCTTTCCAGACATAACCGTTTTAGTTAGTTAGTTAGTTGTAGATGAAGCCTGTCCAGACAGAACCATGTTAGTTAGCTTGTTTTAGCTGAAGCCTGGTCAGGTTGGTGATGAGAATAGCATGGCATGCAGCCCAGCTGGTCGGGAGAGTCCCGAATGACTGTGTCAGGGGCAAGAGGCAAGGAAGGGTTACATGACACCCCCTAAAGGAGGAATTTTCTGGCTAGGCCAATACCCTTAATATCATAACCCACCCCCACCCCCCACCCCCATGCCCTTCCCCAGCCTGGTTTGACCTGTCACACCTGTCCCTCCCACCTCCCATACCCACCCACTCCACTGGTCTTATTGAAATAGATTATTCTAGATTGAGTTTGATTTAACCCAGGGATCTGAGGCCCACACTATTTCAGCCTGGGACTAAAGAATGTGTTGTTTTGCCAACTGACTCCCATGAATTGGCAAGGCAGCACAAACAGATCTGGGATCAGACGACTGAGTTGATCTCCTCTCACTAGACTAGCTAATCAATACCCTACTGACAGTGGTGTTGTGGGTGATTTGTGATTATGACAATTCGTTCAAATAACTACAACACTAATTCTGTTTTCTTGTTTGAAATCTTGCTGGATGTTGAGAAAAGGTAGGTTTAATATTCTCTGTATTTGTTGTGCTTTTATGTGGCAGATCATATGATGGGATGTGATTGGTTGTAACACTTTTATGCGTTTACTCTCTCTCTGGGTGTCGCTGTACCTCTCTCTCTGGGTGTCACTGTACCTCTCTCTCTCTCTGGGTGTCACTGTACATCTCTGGGTGTCAGTGTACCTCTCTCTCTGGGTGTCACTGCACCTCTCTCTCTGGGTGTCACTGCAACTCTCTCTCTCTGGGTGTCACTGCACTCTCTCTCTCTCTGGGTGTCACTGCACCTCTCTCTCTCTCTGGGTGTACCTCTCTCTCTCTGGGTGTCACTGTACCTCTCTCTCTCTGGGTGTCACTGTACCTCTCTCTCTCTGGGTGTCACTGTACCTCTCTCTCTCTGGGTGTCACTGTACCTCTCTCTCTCTGGGTGTCACTGTACATCTCTGGGTGTCAGTGTACCTCTCTCTGGGTGTCACTGCACCTCTCTCTCTGGGTGTCACTGCAACTCTCTCTCTCTGGGTGTCACTGCACCTCTCTCTCTCTCTGGGTGTCACTGCACCTCTCTCTCTCTCTGGGTGTACCTCTCTCTCTGGGTGTCACTGTACCTCTCTCTCTCTGGGTGTCACTGTACCTCTCTCTCTCTGGGTGTCACTGTACCTCTCTCTCTCTCTGAGTGTCACTGCACCTCTCTCTCTCTGGGTGTCACTGTACCTCTCTCTCTCTCTGGGTGTCGCTGTATCTCACTCTCTCTGGGTGTCACTGTACCTCTCTCTCTCTGGGTGTCACTGTACCTCTCTCTCTCTCTGGGTGTCACTGTACCTCTCTATCTCTGGGTGTCACTGTGCTTCTCTCTCTCCCTGGGTGTCACTGTACTCTCTCTCTCTGGGTGTCACTGTACATCTCTCTCTCTGGGTGTCACTGTACCTCTCTCTCTCTCTGGGTGTCACTGTACCTCTCTCTCTCTCTCTGGGTGTCACTGTACATCTCTGGGTGTCACTGTACATCTCTCTCTCTCTGGGTGTCACTGTACCTCTCTCTCTCTGGGTGTCACTGTACCTCTCTCTCTCTCTCTGGGTGTCACTGTACATCTCTGGGTGTCACTGTACCTCTCTCTCTGGGTGTCACTGTACCTCTCTGGGTGTCACTGTACCTCTCTCTCCGGGTGTACCTCTCTCTCTCTCTGGGTGTCACTGCACCCCTCTCTCTCTCTCTGGGTGTCACTGTACCTCTCTCTCCCTGGGTGTCACTGTACCTCTCTCTCTGGGTGTCACTGTGCTTCTCTCTCTCTGGTTGTCACTGTACTCTCTCTCTCCGGGTGTCACTGTACCTCTCTCTCTTTGGGTGTACATCTCTCTGGGTGTCACGGTACCTCTCTCTCTGGGTGTCACTGTACCTCTCTGGGTGTCACTGTACCTCTCTCTCTCCGGGTGTCACTGTACCTCTCTCTCTCTCTGGGTGTACCTCTCTCTGGGTGTCACTGTACCTCTCTGGGTGTCACTGTACCTCTCTGGGTGTCACTGTACCTCTCTCTCTCTGGGTGTCACTGTACCTCTCTCTCTGGGTGTCACTGTGCTTCTCTCTCTCTCTGGGTGTCACTGTACCTCTCTCTCTCCGGGTGTCACTGTACCTCTCTCTCTCTGGGTGTCACTGTATCTCTCTCTCTCTCTCTGGGTGTCAGTGTACCTCTCTCTCTCTCTGGGTGTCACTGTAACTCTCTGGGTGTCAGTGTACCTCTCTGGGTGTCATTGTACCTCTCTCTCTCTCTGGGTATCACTGTACATCTCTGGGTGTCAGTGTACCTCTCTCTCTCTGGGTGTCACTGTACCTCTCTCTCTCTGGGTGTCGCTGTATCTCTCTCTCTCTCTCTGGGTGTCAGTGTACCTCTCTCTCTCTCTCTGGGTGTCACGGTACCTCTCTCTCTCTCTGGGTGTCACTGTAACTCTCTGGGTGTCAGTGTACCTCTCTGGGTGTCAGTGTACCTCTCTCTCTCTGGGTATCACTGTACCTCTCTCTCTCTGGGTGTACCTCTCTCTCTCTGGGTGTCACTGTACCTCTCTCTCTCTCTGGGTGTCACTGTACCTCTCTATCTCTGGGTGTCACTGTGCTTCTCTCTCTCCCTGGGTGTCACTGTACTCTCTCTCTCTCTGGGTGTCACTGTACCTCTGTCTCTCTGGGTGTCACTGTACATCTCTCTCTCTCTCTCTGGGTGTCACTGTACTCTCTCTGGGTGTCACTGTACATCTCTCTCTCTCTGGGTGTCACTGTACCTCTCTCTCTCTCTGGGTGTCACTGTACCTCTCTCTCTCTGGGTGTCACTGTACCTCTGTCTCTCTGGGTGTCACTGTACATCTCTCTCTCTCTCTGGGTGTCACTGTACCTCTCTCTGGGTGTCACTGTACATCTCTCTCTCTCTGGGTGTCACTGTACCTCTCTCTCTCTCTGGGTGTCACTGTACCTCTCTCTCTCTCTCTGGGTGTCACTGTACATCTCTGGGTGTCACTGTACCTCTCTCTCTCTGGGTGTCACTGTACCTCTCTGGGTGTCACTGTACCTCTCTCTCTCCGGGTGTACCTCTCTCTCTCTGGGTGTCACTGCACCCCTCTCTCTCTCTGGGTGTCACTGTACCTCTCTCTCCCTGGGTGTCACTGTACCTCTCTCTCTGGGTGTCACTGTGCTTCTCTCTCTCTGGGTGTCACTGTACCTCTCTCTCTCCGGGTTTCACTGTACCTCTCTCTCTTTGGGTGTACATCTCTCTGGGTGTCACGGTACCTCTCTCTCTGGGTGTCACTGTACCTCTCTGGGTGTCACTGTACCTCTCTCTCTCCGGGTGTCACTGTACCTCTCTCTCTCTCTGGGTGTACCTCTCTCTGGGTGTCACTGTACCTCTCTGGGTGTCACTGTACCTCTCTCTCTCTCTCTGGGTGTCACTGTACATCTCTGGGTGTCACTGTACCTCTCTGGGTGTCACTGTACCTCTCTCTCTCTGGGTGTCACTGTACCTCTCTCTCTGGGTGTCACTGTGCTTCTCTCTCTCTCTGGGTGTCACTGTACCTCTCTCTCTGGGTGTCACTGTGCTTCTCTCTCTCTCTGGGTGTCACTGTACCTCTCTCTCCGGGTGTCACTGTACCTCTCTCTCTCTGGGTGTCACTGTATCTCTCTCTCTCTCTCTGGGTGTCAGTGTACCTCTCTCTCTCTCTGGGTGTCACTGTAACTCTCTGGGTGTCAGTGTACCTCTCTGGGTGTCATTGTACCTCTCTCTCTCTCTGGGTATCACTGTACATCTCTGGGTGTCAGTGTACCTCTCTCTGGGTGTCACTGTACCTCTCTCTCTCTGGGTGTCGCTGTCTCTCTCTCTCTCTCTGGGTGTCAGTGTACCTCTCTCTCTCTCTGGGTGTCACGGTACCTCTCTCTCTCTCTGGGTGTCACTGTAACTCTCTGGGTGTCAGTGTACCTCTCTGGGTGTCAGTGTACCTCTCTCTCTCTCTGGGTATCACTGTACCTCTCTCTCTCTGGGTGTACCTCTCTCTCTCTGGGTGTCACTGTACCCTCTCTCTCTCTCTGGGTGTCACTGTACCTCTCTATCTCTGGGTGTCACTGTGCTTCTCTCTCTCCCTGGGTGTCACTGTACCTCTCTCTCTGGGTGTCACTGTACCTCTGTCTCTCTGGGTGTCACTGTACATCTCTCTCTCTCTCTGGGTGTCACTGTACCTCTCTCTGGGTGTCACTGTACATCTCTCTCTCTCTGGGTGTCACTGTACCTCTCTCTCTCTCTGGGGGTCACTGTACCTCTCTCTCTCTGGGTGTCACTGTACCTCTGTCTCTCTGGGTGTCACTGTACATCTCTCTCTCTCTCTGGGTGTCACTGTACCTCTCTCTGGGTGTCACTGTACATCTCTCTCTCTCTGGGTGTCACTGTACCTCTCTCTCTCTCTGGGTGTCACTGTACCTCTCTCTCTCTCTCTGGGTGTCACTGTACATCTCTGGGTGTCACTGTACCTCTCTCTCTCTGGGTGTCACTGTACCTCTCTGGGTGTCACTGTACCTCTCTCTCTCCGGGTGTACCTCTCTCTCTCTGGGTGTCACTGCACCCCTCTCTCTCTCTGGGTGTCACTGTACCTCTCTCTCCCTGGGTGTCACTGTACCTCTCTCTCTGGGTGTCACTGTGCTTCTCTCTCTCTGGGTGTCACTGTACCTCTCTCTCTCCGGGTTTCACTGTACCTCTCTCTCTTTGGGTGTACATCTCTCTGGGTGTCACGGTACCTCTCTCTCTGGGTGTCACTGTACCTCTCTGGGTGTCACTGTACCTCTCTCTCTCCGGGTGTCACTGTACCCTCTCTCTCTCTGGGTGTACCTCTCTCTGGGTGTCACTGTACCTCTCTGGGTGTCACTGTGCCTCTCTCTCTCTCTCTGGGTGTCACTGTACATCTCTGGGTGTCACTGTACCTCTCTGGGTGTCACTGTACCTCTCTCTCTCTGGGTGTCACTGTACCTCTCTCTCTGGGTGTCACTGTGCTTCTCTCTCTCTCTGGGTGTCACTGTACCTCTCTCTCTCCGGGTGTCACTGTACCTCTCTCTCTCTGGGTGTACCTCTCTCTGGGTGTCACTGTACCTCTCTCTCTGGGTGTCACTGTACCTCTCTGGGTGTCACTATACCTCTCTCGCTCTCTCTGGGTGTCACTGTACATCTCTGGGTGTCACTGTACCTCTCTGGGTGTCACTGTACCTCACTCTCTCTGGGTGTCACTGTACCTCTCTCTCTGGGTGTCACTGTACATCTCTGGGTGTCACTGTACCTCTCTGGGTGTCACTGTACCTCTCTCTCTGGGTGTCACTGTACCTCTCTCTCTGGGTGTCACTGTACCTCTCTCTCTGGGTGTCACTGTACCTCTCTCTCTCCGGGTGTCACTGTACTCTCTCTCTCTGGGTGTACCTCTCTCTGGGTGTCACTGTACCTCTCTGGGTGTCACTGTACCTCTCGCTCTCTGGGTATCAGTGTACCTCTCTCTGGTGTCACTGTACTCTCTCTCTCTGGGTGTCACTGTACTCTCTCTCTCTCTCTGGGTGTACCTCTCTCTCTGGGTGTCTCTGCACCTCTCTCTCTCTGGGTGTCACTGTACCTCTCTCTCTCTGGGTGTCATTGTACCTCTGGGTGTCATTGTCCCTCTCTCTCTGGTTGTCATTGTACCTCTCTCTCTCTGGGTGTCATTGTACCTCTGGGTGTCAGTGTACCTCTCTCTCTCTGGGTGTCAGTGTACCTCTCTCTCTCTCTCTCTGGGTGTCATTGTACCTCTGGGTGTCAGTGTACCTCTCTCTCTCTGGGTGTCAGTGTACTCTCTCTCTCTGGGTGTCAGTGTACCTCTGGATGTCAGTGTACCTCTCTCTCTCTCTGGGTGTCATTGTACCTTTCTCTCTGGGTGTCACTGTGCTTCTCTCTCTCTCTCCTGGGTGTCACTGTACCTCTCTCTCTCCGGGTGTCACTGTACCTCTCTCTCTCTGGGTGTACCTCTCTCTGGGTGTCACTGTACCTCTCTCTCTGGGTGTCACTGTACCTCTCTGGGTGTCACTGTACCTCTCTCGCTCTCTCTGGGTGTCACTGTACCTCTCTGGGTGTCACTGTACCTCTCTCTCTCTGGGTGTCACTGTACCTCTCTCTCTGGGTGTCACTGTACCTCTCTCTCTGGGTGTCACTGTACCTCTCTCTCCGGGTGTCACTGTACCTCTCTCTCTGGGTGTCACTGTACCTCTCTCGCTCTCTGGGTATCAGTGTACCTCTCTCTGGGTGTCACTGTACCTCTCTCTCTCTGGGTGTCACTGTACCTCTCTCTCTCTCTGGGTGTACCTCTCTCTCTCTGGGTGTCACTGTACCTCTCTCTCTCTCTGGGTGTCACTGTACTCTCTCTCTCTCTGGGTGTCATTGTACCTCTGGGTGTCATTGTCCCTCTCTCTCTGGTTGTCATTGTACCTCTATTTCTCTGGGTGTCATTGTACCTCTGGGTGTCAGTGTACCTCTCTCTCTCTGGGTGTCAGTGTTCCTCTCTCTCTCTCTCTGGGTGTCATTGTACCTCTGTGTGTCAGTGTACCTCTCTCTCTCTGGGTGTCACTGTACCTCTCTCTCTCTGGGTGTCAGTGTACCTCTGGGTGTCAGTGTACCTCTCTCTCTCTGGGTGTCATTGTACCTCTCTCTCTCTGGGTGTCAGTGTACCTCTCTCTCTCTGGGTGTCAGTGTACCTCTCTCTCTCTGGGTGTCAGTGTACCTCTCTCTCTCTCTCTGGGTGTCATTGTACCTCTGGGTGTCAGTGTACCTCTCTCTCTCTGGGTGTCACTGTACCTCTCTCTCTCTGGGTGTCAGTGTACCTCTGGGTGTCAGTGTACCTCTCTCTCTCTGGGTGTCATTGTACCTCTCTCTCTCTGGGTGTCAGTGTACCTCTCTCTCTCTGGGTGTCAGTGTACCTCTCTCTCTCTGGGTGTCAGTGTACCTCTCTCTCTCTGGGTGTCAGTGTACCTCTGGGTGTGAGTGTACCTCTCTCTCTCTGGGTGTCATTGTACCTCTCTCTCTCTGGGTGTCAGTGTACCTCTGGGTGTCAGTGTACCTCTCTCTCTCTGGGTGTCATTGTACCTCTCTCTCTCTGGGTGTCATTGTACCTCTCTCTCTCTGGGTGTCAGTGTACTCTCTCTCTCTGGGTGTCAGTGTACCTCTCTCTCTCTGGGTGTCAGTGTACCTCTCTCTCTCTGGGTGTCAGTGTACCTCTGGGTGTCAGTGTACCTCTGGGTGTCAGTGTACCTCTGGGTGTCATTGTTAGTTGTGGATATGATATGTGAAGAAGAGATGTTCAATAATATTTTTCAACAATATCTCTTCTTGGTTGTTTTTGTCTTTCATATGAAGGAGATCCAGTTACCCCTCACAGATCTATGTCCACCCTGACTCTTTGAGCTGGAGGAGGAGGCAAGGCCTTCCTCTGTAGACAGTGTGTTAGTGCAGTCATTTAACCCTGTGTGTGTGTCTGTGTGTCTGTCCCCAGTCATCCCAAGGAGGAGGCCACCGCACGCTGCTGTACGGCCATGCTATCCTGCTCAGACACTACCACTCTAGCATGGTGAGAACCGTCTCTCCTTCTCTCTCTCTCTCTGTCTGTCTGTCTGTCTCTCCTTCTCTGTCTGTCTGTCTGTCTGTCTGTCTGTCTGTCTGTCTGTCTGTCTGTCTGTCTGTCTGTCTCTCCTTCTCTGTCTGTCTGTCTGACCTTCTCTGTCTGTCTGTCTGTCTGTCTGTCTGTCTGTCTGTCTGTCTGTCTGTCTGTCTGTCTGTCTGTCTGTCTGTCTCTCCTTCTCTGTCTGTCTGTCTGTCTGTCTGTCTGTCTGTCTGTCTGTCTGTCTGTCTTTCTCTCTGTTTCTCTTTGGAATGAGACTCCATCTCTTGTTTATTATCTTCTTGTCCCACTTGTCCTTCTTGTTTGTGTTATTTACTCTGCCTCTTCAGTCTATATCAGTGGTTCCCAAACGTTTTATAGTCCCCGTACCCCCTTCAAACATTCACCCTCCAGCTGTACCCCCTCTAGCACCAGAGTCAGCTGTACCCCCTCTAGCACCAGGGTCAGCTGTACCCCCTCTAGCACCAGGGTCAGCTGTACCCCCTCTAGCACCAGGGTCAGCTGTACCCCCTCTAGCACCAGGGTCAGCTGTACCCCCTCTAGCACCAGGGTCAGCACACTCTCAAATGTTGTTTTTTGCCATTGTAAGCCTGCCACCCACACACACACACACACACACACACACACACACACACACACACACACACACACACACACACACACACACACACACACACACACACACACACACACACACTATACTATACATGTATTAAACATAAGAATGAGTGTGAGTTTTTGTCACAACCCAGCTCGTGGAAGTGACAAAGAGCTCTTATAGGACCAGGGCACAAATAATAATAATAATAATAATCAATCATTTAGCTCTTTATTTAACCACCTTACATATAAAACCGTATTTGTTCATCAAACACTGTGAATAACTGTCACGATCGTTATAATGAATGTCGGACCAAGGTGCCGGGTACGTAGAGTTCCACATGTTTAATTGAAATTAAACGAAAAGATGAAGTCATGGAGTACTCACTGGCCACTACACACAAACAAGATCCCACAAAACACAGTGGGGGAAATGGCTGCACTAAATATGATCTTCAATCAGAGACAACAGCTAAACAGCTGCTTCTGATTGGGAACCATACCAGGCCAACATAGACATAAAATAACCTACATACCCCCCTAGTCACCCCGACCTAACCAACATAGAGAATAAAAGGCTCTCTATGGTGAGGGCGTGACAATGACTCACCAGGTTAATGAGAAGGTGTGCTTGAAACTCTGTAATGTTGAGTTGTATTGGAGAGTCTCAGTCTTAAATCATTTTCACACACAGTCTGTGCCTGTATTTAGTTTTCATGCTGGTGAGGGCCGAGAATCCACTCTCACATACAGTATATATATTTTTATCAAATGTGAATCACATTTTTATTTGGTACCCCTCGACGGCATTGCGTGTACCCTTGGGGGTGCGTGTACCGTAGTTTGGGGATACCTGGTCTACAGTATCTGAGGAATATCTCACTCTGCTCTCTCTCTGTGTCTCACTCTCCTTCTTAGTATCTGAGCTGCCTGACGACGTCTCGGTCACTAACAGATAAGCTGTCCTTCGATGTGGGCCTGCAAGAAGACTGCGTAGGTATGGACTAGAGGTCTTTACTAAGATAACATGTTCCTTGTAGACTTCCCTGATGAAACAATGTGAAATAAACGTGTACCTCCCCTAGGCGGGGCGTGTTGGTGGACGATTCACCCAGCGTCCAAACAGAGGTCAGAGGAGAGAAGGTCAGGGTAGGAGATGACCTCATCCTGGTCAGCGTCTCCTCAGAGAGATACCTTGTAAGAACCTCCATCACCTCGTCTCCATCTCTCTATCGCTCCATCACCTCGTCTCCATCTCTCTATCGCTCCATCACCTCGTCTCCATCTCTCTATCGCTCCATCACCTCGTCTCCATCTCATCTGTCCATCTCATCTCATCGCTCCATCTCATCTGTCCATCTCTCTATCGCTCCATCACCTCGTCTCTCATCTATCTCTCTATCGCTCCATCACCTCGTCTCCATCTGTCATCTATCTCCATCTCATCTGTCCATCTCTCTATCGCTCCATCACCTCGTCTCCATCTCATCTGTCCATCTCTCTATCGCTCCATCTCATCTGTCCATCTCTCTATCGCTCCATCACCTCGTCTCTATCTCTCATCTGCTCCATCACCTCGTCTCCATCTCATCTGCCCATCTCTCTATCGCTCCATCACCTCGTCTCCATCTCATCTGTATCTCTCTATCGCTCCA
>NW_026288021.1:5000-42500 GCF_023373465.1 Oncorhynchus keta
AGGACAGTAGGTAAAGGTGACATACCATCAGGACAGTAGGTAAGGTGACATACCATCAGGACAGTAGGTAAGGTGACATACCATCAGGACAGTAGGTAAGGTGACATACCATCAGGACAGTAGGTAAGGTGACATACCATCAGGACAGTAGGTAAGGTGACATACCATCAGGACAGTAGGTAAGGTGACATACCATCAGGACAGTAGGTAAGGTGACATACCGTCAGGACAGTAGGTAAGGTGACATACCGTCAGGACAGTAGGTAAGGTGATATAGCGTCAGGACAGTAGGTAAGATGACATAGCGTCAGGACAGTAGGTAAGGTGACATACCGTCAGGACAGTAGGTAAGGTGACATGCCGTCAGGACAGTAGGTAAGGTGACATAGCGTCAGGACAGTAGATAAGGTGACGTGCCGTCAGGACAGTAGGTAAGGTGACATAGTGTCAGGACAGTAGGTAAGGTGACATAGTGTCAGGACAGTAGGTAAGGTGACATAGCGTCAGGACAGTAGGTAAGGTGACATAGCATCAGGACAGTAGGTAAGGTGACATACCGTCAGGACAGTAGGTAAGGTGAAATACCGTCAGGACAGTAGGTAAGGTGACATAGCGTCAGGACAGTAGGTAAGGTGACATAGCGTCAGGACAGTAGGTAAGGTGATATAGCGTCAGGACAGTAGGTAAGGTGACATACAGTCGGGACAGTAGGTAAGGTGACATAGCGTCAGGACAGTAGGTAAGGTGACATAGCATCAGGACAGTAGGTAAGGTGACATACCGTCAGGACAGTAGGTAAGGTGAAATACCGTCAGGACAGTAGGTAAGGTGACATAGCGTCAGGACAGTAGGTAAGGTGACATAGCGTCAGGACAGTAGGTAAGGTGATATAGCGTCAGGACAGTAGGTAAGGTGACATACAGTCGGGACAGTAGGTAAGGTGACATAGCGTCAGGACAGTAGGTAAGGTGACATAGCGTCAGGACAGTAGGTAAGGTGACATACCGTCGGGGCAGTAGGCAAGGTGGCATAGCATCAGGACAGTAGGTAAGGTGACATAGCGGCAGGACAGTAGGTAAGGTGACATAGCGTCGGGGCAGTAGGTAAGGTGACATAGCGTCAGGACAGTAGGTAAGGTGACATACCGTCGGGGCAGTAGGCAAGGTGACATACCGTCCGGGCAGTAGGTAAGGTGACATACCTTCGGGGCAGTAGGTGTCCTCCAGACAGAAGCTGGCTTTGTGACCCTCAGCGATCTTCGTTCCATTCAGGGTCAGAAGGTCATAATGGGTGAACACCTCAATGCTGTGGTAGTGCCTGTGAGGAAGAGGAGAGGAGGAGGAGGAAGAAGAAAAACAGAGGCTATTAATGCTATATGCCAGCAGCATAGCACCCTGTATACTGCTGCTGGCTTGCTGCTGAAGCTAAGCAGGGTTGTTCCTGGATGGGAGACCAGATGCTGCTGGAAGTGGTGTTGGAGGGCCAGTAGGAGGCACTCTTCCCTCTGATCTAAAAAAAATATCCCAATGCCCCAGGGCAGTGATTGGGGACACTGCCCTGTGTAGGGTGCCTTCATTCAGATGACTCTCTTTTTTCCTGACTCTCTGAAGTCATTAAAGATCCCATGGCACTTATCGTAAGAGTTGGGGTGTTAACCCCGGTGTCCTGGCTAAATTCCCAATCTGGCCCTCATACCATCACGGTCACCTAATAATCTCCAGTTTACAATTGGCTCATTCATCCCTCTCCTCTCCCCTGTAACTATTCCCCAGGTTGTTGCTGCAAATGAGAACGTGTTCTCAGTCAACTTACCTGGTAAAATAACGGATAAATAAATATTAACATGAAGAGATTGGAGAACAGTTAACAGACACTCAATAACAATAGCACTGAAAGCTGGTTTGCTTGTCTGGTGTGTGAGGATAGGAGGATGATGATGTGGTTTTCTACTGCTGTTGTTTGTCTGGTGTGTGAGGATAGGAGGATGATGATGTGGTTGTCTGGTGTGTGAGGATAGGAGGAGTTGGTAGAGCATGGCGCTTGTAACGCCAGGGTAGTGGGTTCGATTCCGGGACCACCCATACGTAGAATGTATGCACACATGACTGTAAGTCGCTTTGGATAAAAGCGTCAGCTAAATGGCATATATTATTATTATTATTATGATGATGTGGTTTTCTACTGCTGTTGTTTGTCTGGTGTGTGAGGATAGGAGGATGATGATGTGTTTGTCTGGTGTGTGAGGATAGGAGGATGATGATGTGTTTGTCTGGTGTGTGAGGATAGGAGGATGATGATGTGCTTGTCTGGTGTGTGAGGATAGGAGGATGATGTGTTTGTCTGGTGTGTGAGGATAGGAGGATGAGGATGTGGTTTTCTACTGGTGTGTGAGGATAGGAGGATGATGATGTGTTTGTCTGGTGTGTGAGGATAGGAGGATGAGGATGTGGTTTTCTACTGGTGTGTGAGGATAGGAGGATGATGATGATGTTTGTCTGGTGTGTGAGGATAGGAGGATGATGATGTGGTTGTCTGGTGTGTGAGGATAGGAGGATGAGGTGTTTGTCTGGTGTGTGAGGATAGGAGGATGATGATGTGTTTGTCTGGTGTGTGAGGATAGGAGGATGATGTGTTTGTCTGGTGTGTGAGGATAGGAGGATGATGTGTTTGTCTGGTGTGTGAGGATAGGAGGATGATGATGTGTTTGTCTGGTGTGTGAGGATAGGAGGATGATGATGTGTTTGTCTGGTGTGTGAGGATAGGAGGATGATGATGTGTTTGTCTGGTGTGTGAGGATAGGAGGATGATGATGTGTTTGTCTGGTGTGTGAGGATAGGAGGATGATGATGTGTTTGTCTGGTGTGTGAGGATAGGAGGATGATGATGTGTTTGTCTGGTGTGTGAGGATAGGAGGAGGATGATGTGTTTGTCTGGTGTGTGAGGATAGGAGGATGATGATGTGTTTGTCTGGTGTGTGAGGATAGGAGGATGATGATGTGTTTGTCTGGTGTGTGAGGATAGGAGGAGGATGATGTGTTTGTCTGGTGTGTGAGGATAGGAGGATGATGATGTGGTTGTCTGGTGTGTGAGGATAGGAGGAGGATGATGTGTTTGTCTGGTGTGTGAGGATAGGATGATGATGTGTTTGTCTGGTGTGTGAGGATAGGAGGATGATGATGTGTTTGTCTGGTGTGTGAGGATAGGAGGATGATGATGTGTTTGTCTGGTGTGTGAGGATAGGAGGATGATGATGTGTTTGTCTGGTGTGTGAGGATAGGAGGATGATGATGTGGTTGTCTGGTGTGTGAGGATAGGAGGATGATGATGTGGTTGTCTGGTGTGTGAGGATAGGAGGAGGATGATGTGTTTGTCTGGTGTGTGAGGATAGGAGGATGATGATGTGTTTGTCTGGTGTGTGAGGATAGGAGGATGATGATGTGTTTGTCTGGTGTGTGAGGATAGGAGGATGATGATCTGGTTGTCTGGTGTGTGAGGATAGGAGGAGGATGATGTGTTTGTCTGGTGTGTGAGGATAGGATGATGATGTGTTTGTCTGGTGTGTGAGGATAGGAGGATGATGATGTGTTTGTCTGGTGTGTGAGGATAGGAGGATGATGATGTGTTTGTCTGGTGTGTGAGGATAGGAGGATGATGATGTGTTTGTCTGGTGTGTGAGGATAGGAGGATGATGATGTGTTTGTCTGGTGTGTGAGGATAGGAGGAGGATGATGTGTTTGTCTGGTGTGTGAGGATAGGAGGATGATGATGTGTTTGTCTGGTGTGTGAGGATAGGAGGATGATGATGTGTTTGTCTGGTGTGTGAGGATAGGAGGAGGATGATGTGTTTGTCTGGTGTGTGAGGATAGGAGGATGATGATGTGTTTGTCTGGTGTGTGAGGATAGGAGGAGGATGATGTGTTTGTCTGGTGTGTGAGGATAGGAGGATGATGATGTGTTTGTCTGGTGTGTGAGGATAGGAGGAGGATGATGTGTTTGTCTGGTGTGTGAGGATAGGAGGATGATGATGTGTTTGTCTGGTGTGTGAGGATAGGAGGATGATGATGTGGTTGTCTGGTGTGTGAGGATAGGAGGATGATGATGTGGTTGTCTGGTGTGTGAGGATAGGAGGATGATGATGTGTTTGTCTGGTGTGTGAGGATAGGAGGAGGATGATGTGTTTGTCTGGTGTGTGAGGATAGGAGGATGATGATGTGTTTGTCTGGTGTGTGAGGATAGGAGGATGATGATGTGTTTGTCTGGTGTGTGAGGATAGGAGGATGATGATGTGTTTGTCTGGTGTGTGAGGATAGGAGGATGATGATGTGCTTGTCTGGTGTGTGAGGATAGGAGGAGGATGATGTGGTTTCTACTGGTGGTGTTTGTCTGGTGTGTGAGGATAGGAGGATGATGATGTGTTTGTCTGGTGTGTGAGGATAGGAGGAGGATGATGTGCTTGTCTGGTGTGTGAGGATAGGAGGATGATGATGTGTTTGTCTGGTGTGTGAGGATAGGAGGATGATGATGTGTTTGTCTGGTGTGTGAGGATAGGAGGATGATGATGTGTTTGTCTGGTGTGTGAGGATAGGAGGATGATGATGTGTTTGTCTGGTGTGTGAGGATAGGAGGAGGATGATGTGTTTGTCTGGTGTGTGAGGATAGGAGGATGATGATGTGTTTGTCTGGTGTGTGAGGATAGGAGGATGATGATGTGGTTGTCTGGTGTGTGAGGATAGGAGGATGATGATGTGGTTGTCTGGTGTGTGAGGATAGGAGGATGATGATGTGGTTGTCTGGTGTGTGAGGATAGGAGGATGATGTGGTTGTCTGGTGTGTGAGGATAGGAGGATGATGTGTTTGTCTGGTGTGTGAGGATAGGAGGATGATGATGTGTTTGTCTGGTGTGTGAGGATAGGAGGATGATGATGTGTTTGTCTGGTGTGTGAGGATAGGAGGATGATGATGTGTTTGTCTGGTGTGTGAGGATAGGAGGATGATGTGTTTGTCTGGTGTGTGAGGATAGGAGGATGATGATGTGTTTGTCTGGTGTGTGAGGATAGGAGGATGATGATGTGTTTGTCTGGTGTGTGAGGATAGGAGGATGATGATGTGTTTGTCTGGTGTGTGAGGATAGGAGGATGATGTGTTTGTCTGGTGTGTGAGGATAGGAGGATGATGATGTGCTTGTCTGGTGTGTGAGGATAGGAGGATGATGATGTGTTTGTCTGTTGTGTGAGGATAGGAGGATGATGATGTGTTTGTCTGGTGTGTGAGGATAGGAGGATGATGATGTGCTTGTCTGGTGTGTGAGGATAGGAGGATGATGATGTGTTTGTCTGGTGTGTGAGGATAGGAGGAGGATGATGTGTTTGTCTGGTGTGTGAGGATAGGAGGATGATGATGTGTTTGTCTGGTGTGTGAGGATAGGAGGATGATGTGTTTGTCTGGTGTGTGAGGATAGGAGGATGATGTGTTTGTCTGGTGTGTGAGGATAGGAGGATGATGATGTGGTTTTCTACTGGTGTTGCTTGTCTGTTGTGTGACTTACACTAAACAATACATCTATCAAATGAATTCTTGCTTCTACGTTCATTTGATACATGACACTGACAGACAGAGATTTTTCTTTTTGACACAGCTTTTTTTTTGCGTAGCCGTGGCGATGAATATATATATATATATAGACTACAATAGAAAAGAATTACGAGACAGTTAGAGATCTGTTTGGAACCGTTCCCTCTTTATCACAACCTCACGCTCCCAGAATAGAACCGAAGACGCTGTGTTCGTCAGTTGGATTGGACCCTGCGTGGTACTGCTGTGGTCAGGAGAGCGACCAGGTTGTTCTCACTCTGTCGACCGCAGCAGAGCCTCAACCACAGCAGTAAAGAACCATTCCACTTTGAATGGTCACAGTCAAGACTGTTGACACGGTTGGTTCCAGAGGAAGGAGAACCAAGTCAAGAATAACTGTTCTTTGTTTGTTGAAAATGCCTATACCACAACCTCCTATCATCTCCATAAAACTACCACAATCAACCCCTACACTTGTCTTTTAAAACTACAACTACCACAATCAACCCCCTACACTTTTCTTTTAAAACTACAACTACCACAATCAACCCCTACACTTGTCTTTTAAAACTACAACTACCACAATCAACCCCCTACACTTTTCTTTTAAAACTACAACTACCACAATCAACCCCCTACACTTGTCTTTTAAAACTACAACTACCACAATCAACCCCCTACACTTGTCTTTTAAAACTACAACTACCACAATCAACCCTCCTACACTTGTCTCTTGAAACTACAACTACCACAATCAACCCCCCTACACGTGTCTCTTAAAACTACAACTACCACAATCCACCCTCCTTCACTTGTCAAAACACAACTAACCACAACCAATCTCTCTTAAAACTACAGCTACCACAACCTACAACCCATGTCTCTTAAAACTACAACTACAACAACCCACTACCCTTGTCTATTAAAACTACATCTACCATAATTCACAACCCTTGTCTCTTAAAACGACAACTACCACAACCCACTACCCTTGTCTATTAAAACTACATCTACCATAATTCACAACCCTTGTCTCTTAAAACGACAACTACCACAACCCACTACCCGTGTCTATTAAAACTCCCACAACCCCCCTTTTGAGTACCTGTGACACTGGTGCCAGGTCCAGGACTCCCTGGTCGCTCTAGGTCTGAAGTCGGCCCGGCCCATGTTCATGATGCGTGAGGAGAATCGTAGCAGGCGTCTGTGTCCGTAAGGCCATCTCATCCGGGCAGCAGAGGACGACAGACAGTTCTCCTCATTGGCACAGGTCAGGAGGTGCAAGGGGCGGTCCTCCAGGTAGGCTGTCTCCTGGACCAACTGGGCATCTAATACCAGGTCAGGGGCCGCTGGTGGGGGTCAGAGGTTCGAGGTTAGGCGTAAGAGGTTAGCGTTGAAAGGCGAGAGGTTAAGGGTGGAAAGGTCAGCAGGTGGAAGGGTCTATGTGGGTGTTGTTGGGGATGTGTGTGTGTGTGTGTGTGTGTGTGTGTGTGTGTGCTTGCGTGATCGTGCGCAGGTGTGTGTGTGTGTGTGTGTGTGTGTGTGTGTGTGTGTGTGTGTGTGTGTGTGTGTGTGTGTGTGTGTGTGTGTGTGTGTGTGTGTGCTTGCGTGATCGTGCGCAGGTGTGTGTGTGTGTGTGTGTGAGTTCATTCGTCCGTGTGTGTGTGTGTGTGCTGGTTGTAAGAACTCACTCTCAACACAGGTGACCCCAGCCGCCTTGCCATCTCCTCCCCTGGGACAGTAGACCTGTGTGTTCCTACGACACTGCTGAATGGACATCTCTGTGCCGATGCAGTGGGTTCCAGTCAGAACCACCTCTGCTGCCTCCGGAGCTCCGGGCCAGTACCACGTCTCCTGTAGGACACACACACACAGAACCATGAGGGCTGGAACTGAGTCAGTAGGTCACAGGACCAGTGCCAAACCCAAATCCTTTTCAGATAATGACTGCCTCTCATTACCATTATACATAATAGTTTCATTAACGGTCATTATCACATTCCTCCACTCTCTCTTTCTTTCTTTTTCTCCCTATGGGCTTTTAATACACACACACACACACACACACACACACACACACACACACACACACACACACACACACACACACACACACACACACACACACACACACACACACACACACACACACACACCCTGAGAGTGAGTGAGTGAGTGAGTGAGTGAGTGAGTGAGTGAGTGAGTGAGTGAGTGAGTGAGTGAGTGAGTGAGTGAGTGAGTGAGAGAGGTACCAAAAGACCAGGAGGGAAATCCTATCACAATAGTGTCCCCTCTACAAACGGATCAATTGTGTGTGCACCACAGGAGGCTGGTGAGGGGAGGACCGCTCATAATAGTGTCCCCTATACAAACGGATCAATTGTGTGTGCACCACAGGAGGCTGGTGAGGGGAGGACGGCTCATAATAGTGTCCCCTCTACAAACGGATCAATTGTGTGTGCACCACAGGAGGCTGGTGAGGGGAGGACGTCTCATAATAGTGTCCCCTCTACAAACGGATCAATTGTGTGTGCACCACAGGAGGCTGGTGAGGGGAGGACGGCTCATAATAGGAAGGAAGCAAATGGACCGGTATCAAACAGCAGGAAACCATGGAAACCATGGAAACCATGGAAACCATGGAAACCATGTTTGATGTATAACCCATTCAACTGATTCCCCTCCTCCCCAATTAAGGTGCCACCAACCTCCTGTGTGTGTGTGTGTGTGTGTGTGTGTGTGTGTGTGTGTGTGTGTGTGTGTGTGTGTGTGTGTGTGTGTGTGTGTGTGTGTGTGTGTGTGTGTGTGTGTGTGTGTGTGTGTGTGTGTGTGCACGTTTGTACACCTGCGTGCCTCCATGTTAGTTTTGTTCATCACCTGGTGAGCTCTGTTTGCAAAGCCGTAGCCCAGCTGTCTGCACACCACCATGGCCTCGTTGATGCCCCAGTTCTCACTGCAGACGGCCCCCCAGCGCTGTACCCCTCCCACCTCCATCAGCACCTCCACACGCCCCTCTGCAGGCTCCCTGCCCCCCGCCAACCGCACCTGGCACAGAGGGGTTAGAAACACTTCATACACACTTCATAGACACTTCATAGACACTTCATACACACTTCATACACACTATAAATTCCTATTACCACTTTGTAAACACTAATGAAAGCATTTTATGATTGTGTGAGTAAGCTGGTGTGTGTGTGGGGTATGGGTAAGCGTGTGTGTGTGTGTGTGTGTGTGTGTGTGTGTGTGTGTGTGTGTGTGTGTGTGTGTGTGTGTGTGTGTGTGTGTGTGTGTGTGTGTGTGTGTGTGTGTGTGTGTGTGTGTGTGTGTGTGTGTGTGTATCTCTGTCTCAGTGTGTATCTCTGTCTCAGTGTGTATCTCACCGTGGTCTCCAGCCCAGTGTGTATCTCTGTCTCAGTGTGTATCTCTGTCTCAGTGTGTATCTCTGTCTCAGTGTGTATCTCTGTCTCAGTGTGTATCTCTGTCTCAGTGTGTATCTCTGTCTCAGTGTGTATCTCTGTCTCCGTGTGTATCTCTGTCTCAGTGTGTATCTCTGTCTCAGTGTGTATCTCTGTCTCAGTGTGTATCTCTGTCTCAGTGTGTATCTCACCGTGGTCTCCAGCCCAGTGTGTATCTCTGTCTCAGTGTGTATCTCTGTCTCAGTGTGTATCTCTGTCTCAGTGTGTATCTCTGTCTCAGTGTGTATCTCACCGTGGTCTCCAGCCCAGTGTTGGGGACGTTGCAGCGCACAGCCACGTCATTAGTGTGTTTTACACTGTAGAGAGGAACCTCCCTGAAAGAACACTGCAGCAGAGACTTCTCTCTGCCTGTACACTGAACTGAGTTCATATGAATAGGTCCAGTACCTGGAGGGAGGGAGGGAGGGAGGGAGGGAGGGAGGGAGGGAGGGAGGGAGAAAAGGAGAGGGAGGGAGAAAAGGAGAGGGAGGGAGGGAGAGAGGGAGAGTTAAAGTTGACCTAACTGTAGCAGCATTGCCAAACTACAGATGTAGGATCGTAATTTGAGCCAGTTTGCTAATAATCCTGCAACAACATGAAATGTGAATTATTATGTGGATTATAATTAATGGACATTTTTGTAGGAGTTGATACATTTTTCATTCTAACCAGTCCAGACCAGAGCAGAACAGTCCAGACCAGAGCAGAACAGTCCAGACCAGAGCAGAACAGTCCAGACCAGAGCAGAACAGTCCAGACCAGAGCAGACCAGACCAGACCAGAGCAGACCAGACCAGAGCAGAGCAGTCCAGACCAGAGCAGAACAGACCAGAGCAGAACAGTCCAGACCAGAGCAGACCAGACCAGAGCAGAACAGTTCAGACCAGAGCAGAGCAGTCCAGACCAGAGCAGAACAGTCCAGACCAGAGCAGAACAGTTCAGACCAGAGCAGAACAGTTCAGACCAGAGCAGAACAGTCCAGACCAGAGCAGAACAGTCCAGACCAGAGCAGAACAGTTCAGACCAGAGCAGAGCAGTCCAGACCAGAGCAGAACAGTTCAGACCAGAGCAGAACAGTTCAGACCAGAGCAGAACAGTCCAGACCAGAGCAGAACAGTCCAGACCAGAGCAGAACAGTTCAGACCAGAGCAGAGCAGTCCAGACCAGAGCAGAACAGTCCAGACCAGAGCAGACCAGACCAGAGCAGAGCAGTCCAGACCAGAGCAGAACAGTCCAGACCAGAGCAGAGCAGACCAGACCAGAGCAGAACAGTTCAGACCAGAGCAGAACAGTTCAGACCAGACCATGTGATGTGTCAGAGAGACATGGTGCTGTCAGAGGGACATGGTGCTGTCAGAGAGACATGGTGCTGTCAGAGAGACATGGTGCTGTCAGAGAGACATGGTGCAGTCAGAGAGACATGGTGCTGTCAGAGAGACATGGTGCAGTCAGAGAGACATGGTGCTGTCAGAGAGACATGGTGCTGTCAGAGAGACATGGTGCAGTCAGAGAGACATGGTGCTGTCAGAGAGACATGGTGCTGTCAGAGAGACATGGTGCAGTCAGAGAGACATGGTGCGAGAGACATGGTGCAGTCAGAGAGACATGGTGCTGTCAGAGAGACATGGTGCTGTCAGAGAGACATGGTGCAGTCAGAGAGACATGGTGCTGTCAGAGAGACATGGTGCTGTCAGAGAGACATGGTGCAGTCAGAGAGACATGGTGCTGTCAGAGAGACATGGTGCTGTCAGAGAGACATGGTGCAGTCAGAGAGACATGGTGCTGTCAGAGAGACATGGTGCAGTCAGAGAGACATGGTGCTGTCAGAGAGACATGGTGCTGTCAGAGAGACATGGTGCAGTCAGAGAGACATGGTGCTGTCAGAGAGACATGGTGCTGTCAGAGAGACATGGTGCAGTCAGAGAGACATGGTGCTGTCAGAGAGACATGGTGCAGTCAGAGAGACATGGTGCAGTCAGAGAGACATGGTGCTGTCAGAGAGACATGGTGCTGTCAGAGGGACATGGTGCTGTCAGAGAGACATGGTGCAGTCAGAGAGACATGGTGCTGTCAGAGAGACATGGTGCTGTCAGAGAGACATGGTGCAGTCAGAGAGACATGGTGCAGTCAGAGAGACATGGTGCTGTCAGAGGGACATGGTGCTGTCAGAGAGACATGGTGCTGTCAGAGTGACATGGTGCTGTCAGAGGGACATGGTGCTGTCAGAGGGACATGGTGCTGTCAGAGAGACATGGTGCAGTCAGAGAGACATGGTGCTGTCAGAGAGACATGGTGCTGTCAGAGAGACATGGTGCTGTCAGAGGGACATGGTGCTGTCAGAGAGACATGGTGCTGTCAGAGAGACATGGTGCTGTCAGAGGGACATGGTGCTGTCAGAGAGACATGGTGCAGTCAGACTCACTGACTGAATTACACACAACAGCAACAAAGCCACGTTTAGTAGGCCAAAATGGAGCCTGCAAATAGGGCTCAGTGTGTGTGTGTGTGTGTGTGTGTGTGTGTGTGTGTGTGTGTGTGTGTGTGTGTGTGTGTGTGTGTGTGTGTGTGTGTGTGTGCGTGCGTTTGTGCGTGCGTGCGTGCGTGCGTGTGTGTGTGTGAGTCCTTAAATTCACCCTACAACAGCAAACTAGAAACATTCTTGCCTTGAGGTCCAGAAATAACTATGAACCTCCCTGTCTAAATCTGACCCTGGTCTTTAAATAGATGTGATGGTGGCACCTCTTTGAACAGTGGCCCTTAGTACCCCTTAAGTACAGCTATTTACCACGTATTCACAGCTACATTACAGACGGCTCTTTTCCCTGGAAAGACAAGTTAGTGGAGCCGTTGTAACATAACATCATACTGTGTCCAGTAGGGGAAGATGGTAGGAGATATGAGGGCAGTTATAGAGGAGGGAGAAAGGTGAGGTGGGGGACCGTATCGCTCGCACGTGCACACACACACACACACACGCACGCACGCACACACACACACACACACACACACACACACACACACACACACACACACACACACACACACACACACACACACACACACACACACACACACACACACACACACACACACACACACACACACAGTAGCATGGGGCAGAATGGGTGAATGGGTGGAATGGCTGAGACTAGTGTGATTCCAAAATGACACCCTAATCACTATGTAGTGCACTACTTTAGAATAAAACCCTATGGGCCCTAGCACCCTAATCCCTATGTAGTCCACTACTTTAGACCAGAAATAGGGTACCTTTCAGTCACTGTAGCAGGTTTCACACAGTAACACTTTGGCCAGGACTGTGATGTCATAACCTGTTGTTTAGGCTGCTGGAGATGGTCGCACAGCGTACACATAAACAACCATGGGGGAGGTGTGTGTGTGTGTGTGTGTGTGTGTGTGTGTGTGTGTGTGTGTGTGTGTGTGTGTGTGTGTGTGTGTGTGTGTGTGTGTGTGTGTGTGTGTGTGTGTGTGTGTGTGTGTGTGTGTGTGTGTGCACATAGCTAAACCGTCATGGGTAGTGTTCCACTACAATAATCTCAACCAATTAGGAGACGCCATTTTGTAAATAATACTTCCAGTCAGTTTATTTGTCCGGGTTTTAATATGGTCAGTTTAAATACATAGTTTGATTTATATGGGCCTTAGCAAGTGTGTGTGTGTCCATGAGTGGTGTGTGCGTCCATGTGTGTGTGTGTGTGTGTGTGTGTGTGTGTGTGTGTGTGTGTGTGTGTGTGTGTGTGTGTGTGTGTGTGTGTGTGTGTGTGTGTGTGTGTGTGTGTGTGTGTGTGTGTGTGTGTTAAGGGAAACGGATGTTTAGTATAAAGCAGATCTAAGGTCAACCTCCCTGATGTTCAGGATTTGGGGCAGGAGGGGCTGATCATAGATCTGTGGTTAACAGCAGCTTCTACCCAGGAGCAGTGAGGGGCTGATCATAGATCTGTTGTTATAACAGCAGCTTCTACCCAGGAGCAGTGAGGGGCTGATCATAGATCTGTTGTTAACAGCAGCTTCTACCCAGGAGCAGTGAAGGGCTGATCATAGATCTGTGGTTATAACAGCAGCTTCTACCCAGGAGCAGTGAGGGGCTGATCATAGATCTGTGGTTATAACAGCAGCTTCTACCCAGGAGCAGTGAGGGGCTGATCATAGATCTGTTGTTAACAGCAGCTTCTACCCAGGAGCAGTGAGGGGCTGATCATAGATCTGTGGTTAACAGCAGCTTCTACCCAGGAGCAGTGAGGGGCTGATCACAGATCTGTGGTTAACAGCAGCTTCTACCCAGGAGCAGTGAGGGGCTGATCACAGATCTGTGGTTAACAGCAGCTTCTACCCAGGAGCAGTGAGGGGCTGATCATAGATCTGTGATTAACAGCAGCTTCTACCCAGGAGCAGTGAGGGGCTGATCGTAGATCTGTGATTAACAGCAGCTTCTACCCAGGAGCAGTGAGGGGCTGATCACAGATCTGTGGTTAACAGCAGCTTCTACCCAGGAGCAGTGAGGGGCTGATCACAGATCTGTGGTTAACAGCAGCTTCTACCCAGGAGCAGTGAGGGGCTGATCACAGATCTGTGGTTAACAGCAGTGTAGGACCGGACGTTAAGTCTGGCAAACGAACAGCGTTTAGTCTCAAGGAGAGTCGGTGACCTGAACGGCTCTCTGGGTAGAATGACAAGACGATGCTAAAATGTGTCCCAAATGGCACCCTAGGTCCTGTTTCCTACATAGTGCACTGCACTTCTTCCCTATCAGGCCCTGATCAGAGGCACCAGTATACTGTAGTGAACAGAGACTAGGGAGTCCTATTCCCACTGAATGTGCTGTATATTGACGTTTTCACACTTTTCCTCTTTGAAAATATATAATCCACTGTCCTTTCCTGTCCCGACCATGTGACCATGTGACCATGTGACCATGTGACCATGCAACCATGTGACCATGTGACCATGTGGCCATGTGACCATGCGACCATGTGACCATGCGACCATGTGACCATGTGACCATGTGACCATGCAACCATGTGACCATGTGACCATGTGTGTGTGACACCCCTACAACCCTTACCCTGTCCCAGCTGGGCCTTGTTGAGGGCCTCCTTGGCCGATCCGAACCCCAGCTCCCTGCAGACCACACTGGCTGCCTTCAGGTCCCACAGGTGGTCCGACACGGTCCCCCACTTCCCCTCTCTCAGTACCTCCACCCTGCCCTCCCCCAGCCTGGGGCCTGCTTTCAGACGCACCCCCAGCTAGAGGAGGAGAGAGGGGAGGGGGAAGGGGAGAGGAGTGAGAGAGGGGTAGAGGGGGGAGAGAAGGGTGAGGTAAAAGTGTGAGTCATAAGAATTGCCCAAGGGCTGATTTGTCAATAATAACTGTGCAGGTGAAGATAAGAGAGGTTTTCATTCAGAGGAAAGCCTGAACGCTGAGTCCTTTATTATTTATAATAAACCTGAGACCCAACTACCAGAACAGGTTTCTTACTCGTCGTCTCTCCACCCTCTCTTCCCTGTCCTCCCTCTCTTCCCTGTCCTCCCTCTCTTCCCTGTCCTCCCTCTCTTCCCTGTCCTCCCTCTCTTCCCTGTCCCCCCTCTCCTCCCTGTCCCCCCTCTCCTCCCTGTCCTCCCTCTCTTCCCTGTCCTCCCTCTCTTCCCTGTCCTCCCTCTCCTCCCTGTCCCCCCTCTCCTCCCTGTCCCCCCTCTCTTCCCTGTCCTCCCTCTCTTCCCTGTCCTCCCTCTCCTCCCTGTCCTCCCTCTCCTCCCTGCCTCCCCTCTACTCCCTGTCCCCCCTCTCTTCCCTGTCCCCCCCTCTCCTCCCTGCCGCCCCTCTCCTCCCTGTCCTCCCTCTCCTCCCTGTCCCCCATCTCCTCCCTCTCCCCTCTCTCCTCCCTGCCCCCCCTCTCCTCCCTGTCCCCCTCTCTTCCCTGTCTCCCCTCTCCTTCTCTTTCTCTCCCTTTCTCTCTCCTCTTCTCTCTCTCTCTCCCTCCCTCTCCCCTCTCTCCTCCCTGCCGCCCCTCTCCTCCCTGTCCTCCCTCTCCTCCCTGTCCTCCCTCTCCTCCCTGTCCCCCCTCTCCTCCCTGTCCCCTCTCTCCTCCCTGCCCCCCCTCTCCTCCCTGTCCCCCTCTCCTCCCTGTCCCCCTCTCCTCCCTGTCTCCCCTCTCCTTCTCTTTCTCTCCCTTTCTCTCTCCTCTTCTCTCTCTCTCTCCCTCCCTCTCTCCCTCCTTACCTGGACGTCGGGGGGAGCGGGCGGTCTCCCCGAGGAGAGGCGTGTGAACTGGTGTCCAGGTACACAGCGCACCACGGCGTACATGCCCCCCTGACAGGTGACCTGGTTCCTGGGGAGGGAGAGCTGGGAGTGGCACTGGGAGAGGACAGGCTCCGTACCCAAACACTTGACCTGCTCTACCCAGTAACCCTTCTTACTGGACAGACCTGCTAGTCTGGAGGGGAGAGGGGGAGGGGGGAGAGAGAAGGGGAGGGGGGAGAGGGGGAGGGGAGGAGAAGGGAGAGGAGGAGAGGAGAGGGAGGGGCGAGAGAGAAGGGGAGGGGAGGGGAGAGGAGAAGAGGAGAGGGAAGAAGGGAGAGAGAAGGGAGGGGGAGAGGGGGGAGGGGAGGAGAAGGGAGAGGAGAGGGGAGGGGCGAGAGAGAAGGGGAGGGGAGGGGAGAGGAGGAGAGGAGGAGAGGAGAGGGGAAGAAGGGAGAGAGAAGGGGAGGGGGAGAGGGGGAGGGGAGGAGAAGGGAGAGGAGGGGGGAGGAGGAGAGGGGAAGAAGGGAGAGAGAAGGGGAGGGGGAGAGGGGAAGAAGGGAGAGAGAAGGGGAGGGGAGGAGAGGAATATGAATCATCACCATAACAAATGAAAGACAGGCAGAGAACAAACAATAAAAATAAAAAACAAACAAGCAGATATGTACCTTGTAGAGGGATCTGCCAACTTGGCGTCCCATAGTTTCCTGAAAGAAACAGAAGAGTATTACTGCCAGTCCTCCTCTATAGACAGAATACTGGTTAATACCTCTACCAGTCCTCCTCTATAGACAGAATACTGGTTAATACCTCTACCAGTCCTCCTCTATAGACAGAATACTGGTTAATACCTCTACCAGTCCTCCTCTATAGACAGAATACTGGTTAATACCTCTACCAGTCCTCCTCTATAGACAGAATACTGGTTAATACCTCTACCAGTCCTCCTCTACAGACAGAATACTGGTTAATACCTCTACCAGTCCTCCTCTATAGACAGAATACTGGTTAATACCTCTACCAGTCCTCCTCTATAGACAGAATACTGGTTAATACCTCTACCAGTCCTCCTCTATAGACAGAATACTGGTTAATACCTCTACCAGTCCTCCTCTATAGACAGAATACTGGTTAATACCTCTACCAGTCCTCCTCTATAGACAGAATACTGGTTAATACCTCTACCAGTCCTCCTCTATAGACAGAATACTGGTTAATACCTCTACCAGTCCTCCTCTATAGACAGAATACTGGTTAATACCTCTACCAGTCCTCCTCTACAGACAGAATACTGGTTAATACCTCTACCAGTCCTCCTCTATAGACAGAATACTGGTTAATACCTCTACCAGTCCTCCTCTATAGACAGAATACTGGTTAATACCTCTACCAGTCCTCCTCTATAGACAGAATACTGGTTAATACCTCTACCAGTCCTCCTCTATAGGATATTCTATAGACAGAATACTGGTTAATACCTCTACCAGTCCTCCTCTACAGACAGAATACTGGTTAATACCTCTACCAGTCCTCCTCTATAGACAGAATACTGGTTAATACCTCTACCAGTCCTCCTCTACAGACAGAATACTGGTTAATACCTCTACCAGTCCTCCTCTATACACAGAATACTGGTTAATACCTCTACCAGTCCTCCTCTATAGACAGAATACTGGTTAATACCTCTACCAGTCCTCCTCTACAGACAGAATACTGGTTAATACATCTACCAGTCCTCCTCTATAGACAGAATACTGGTTAATACCTCTACCAGTCCTCCTCTACAGACAGAATACTGGTTAATACCTCTACCAGTCCTCCTCTACAGACAGAATACTGGTTAATACCTCTACCAGTCCTCCTCTACAGACAGAATACTGGTTAATACCTCTACCAGTCCTCCTCTACAGACAGAATACTGGTTAATACCTCTACCAGTCCTCCTCTACAGACAGAATACTGGTTAATACCTCTACCAGTCCTCCTCTACAGACAGAATACTGGTTAATACCTCTACCAGTCCTCCTCTACAGACAGAATACTGGTTAATACCTCTACCAGTCCTCCTCTACAGACAGAATACTGGTTAATACCTCTACCAGTCCTCCTCTACAGACAGAATACTGGTTAATACCTCTACCAGTCCTCCTCTACAGACATAATACTGGTTAATACCTCTACCAGTCCTCCTCTATAGACAGAATACTGGTTAATACCTCTACCAGCCCTCCTCTACAGACAGAATACTGGTTAATACCTCTACCAGTCCTCCTCTACAGACAGAATACTGGTTAATACCTCTACCAGTCCTCCTCTACAGACATAATACTGGTTAATACCTCTACCAGTCCTCCTCTACAGACATAATACTGGTTAATACCTCTACCAGTCCTCCTCTATAGACAGAATACTGGTTAATACCTCTACCAGTCCTCCTCTACAGACATAATACTGGTTAATACCTCTACCAGTCCTCCTCTACAGACATAATACTGGTTAATACCTCTACCAGTCCTCCTCTATAGACAGAATACTGGTTAATACCTATACCAGTCCTCCTCTACAGACAGAATACTGGTTAATACCTCTACCAGTCCTCCTCTATAGACAGAGTACTGGTTAATACCTCTACCAGTCCTCCTCTATAGGATATTCTATAGACAGAATACTGGTTAATACCTCTACCAGTCCTCCTCTATAGGATATTCTATAGACAGAATACTGGTTAATACCTCTACCAGTCCTCCTCTATAGGATATTCTATAGACAGAATACTGGTTAATACCTCTACCAGTCCTCCTCTATAGACAGAGTACTGGTTAATACCTCTACCAGTCCTCCTCTATAGGATATTCTATAGACAGAATACTGGTTAATACCTCTACCAGCCCTCCTCTACAGACAGAATACTGGTTAATACCTCTACCAGCCCTCCTCTACAGACAGAATACTGGTTAATACCTCTACCAGTCCTCCTCTACAGACAGAATACTGGTTAATACATCTACCAGCCCTCCTCTATAGACAGAATACTGGTTAATACCTCTACCAGTCCTCCTCTACAGACAGAATACTGGTTAATACATCTACCAGTCCTCCTCTATAGACAGAATACTGGTTAATACCTCTACCAGTCCTCCTCTACAGACAGAATACTGGTTAATACCTCTACCAGTCCTCCTCTACAGACAGAATACTGGTTAATACCTCTACCAGTCCTCCTCTACAGACAGAATACTGGTTAATACCTCTACCAGTCCTCCTCTACAGACAGAATACTGGTTAATACCTCTACCAGTCCTCCTCTACAGACAGAATACTGGTTAATACCTCTACCAGTCCTCCTCTACAGACAGAATACTGGTTAATACCTCTACCAGTCCTCCTCTACAGACAGAATACTGGTTAATACCTCTACCAGTCCTCCTCTACAGACAGAATACTGGTTAATACCTCTACCAGTCCTCCTCTACAGACAGAATACTGGTTAATACCTCTACCAGTCCTCCTCTACAGACATAATACTGGTTAATACCTCTACCAGTCCTCCTCTATAGACAGAATACTGGTTAATACCTCTACCAGCCCTCCTCTACAGACAGAATACTGGTTAATACCTCTACCAGTCCTCCTCTACAGACAGAATACTGGTTAATACCTCTACCAGTCCTCCTCTACAGACATAATACTGGTTAATACCTCTACCAGTCCTCCTCTACAGACATAATACTGGTTAATACCTCTACCAGTCCTCCTCTATAGACAGAATACTGGTTAATACCTCTACCAGTCCTCCTCTACAGACATAATACTGGTTAATACCTCTACCAGTCCTCCTCTACAGACATAATACTGGTTAATACCTCTACCAGTCCTCCTCTATAGACAGAATACTGGTTAATACCTATACCAGTCCTCCTCTACAGACAGAATACTGGTTAATACCTCTACCAGTCCTCCTCTATAGACAGAGTACTGGTTAATACCTCTACCAGTCCTCCTCTATAGGATATTCTATAGACAGAATACTGGTTAATACCTCTACCAGTCCTCCTCTATAGGATATTCTATAGACAGAATACTGGTTAATACCTCTACCAGTCCTCCTCTATAGGATATTCTATAGACAGAGTACTGGTTAATACCTCTACCAGTCCTCCTCTATAGGATATTCTATAGACAGAATACTGGTTAATACCTCTACCAGTCCTCCTCTATAGACAGAGTACTGGTTAATACCTCTACCAGTCCTCCTCTATAGGATATTCTATAGACAGAATACTGGTTAATACCTCTACCAGCCCTCCTCTACAGACAGAATACTGGTTAATACCTCTACCAGCCCTCCTCTACAGACAGAATACTGGTTAATACCTCTACCAGTCCTCCTCTATAGACAGAATACTGGTTAATACCTCTACCAGTCCTCCTCTATAGACAGAATACTGGTTAATACCTCTACCAGCCCTCCTCTACAGACAGAATACTGGTTAATACCTCTACCAGTCCTCCTCTACAGACAGAATACTGGTTAATACCTCTACCAGTCCTCCTCTACAGACAGAATACTGGTTAATACCTCTACCAGTCCTCCTCTACAGACAGAATACTGGTTAATACCTCTACCAGTCCTCCTCTACATACAGAATACTGGTTAATACCTCTACCAGTCCTCCTCTACAGACAGAATACTGGTTAATACCTCTACCAGTCCTCCTCTATAGACAGAATACTGGTTAATACCTCTACCAGTCCTCCTCTACAGACAGAATACTGGTTAATACCTCTACCAGTCCTCCTCTATAGACAGAATACTGGTTAATACCTCTACCAGTCCTCCTCTATAGACAGAATACTGGTTAATACCTCTACCAGTCCTCCTCTACAGACAGAATACTGGTTAATACCTCTACCAGTCCTCCTCTATAGGATATTCTATAGACAGAATACTGGTTAATACCTCTACCAGTCCTCCTCTATAGACAGAGTACTGGTTAATACCTCTACCAGTCCTCAACTACAGACAGAATACTGGTTAATACCTCTACCAGTCCTCCTCTATAGACAGAGTACTGGTTAATACCTCTACCAGTCCTCCTCTATAGACAGAATACTGGTTAATACCTCTACCAGTCCTCAACTACAGACAGAATACTGGTTAATACCTTACCAGTCCTCCTCTATAGACAGAGTACTGGTTAATACCTCTACCAGTCCTCCTCTATAGACAGAATACTGGTTAATACCTCTACCAGTCCTCCTCTACAGACAGAATACTGGTTAATACCTCTACCAGTCCTCCTCTACAGACAGAATACTGGTTAATACCTCTACCAGTCCTCCTCTACATACAGAAAACTGGTTAATACATCTACCAGTCCTCCTCTATAGACAGAGTACTGGTTAATACCTCTACCAGTCCTCCTCTATAGGATATTCTATAGACAGAATACTGGTTAATACCTCTACCAGTCCTCCTCTATAGACAGAATACTGGTTAATACCTCTACCAGTCCTCCTCTACAGACAGAATACTGGTTAATACCTCTACCAGTCCTCCTCTACAGACAGAATACTGGTTAATACCTCTACCAGTCCTCCTCTACAGACAGAATACTGGTTAATACCTCTACCAGTCCTCCTCTACAGACAGAATACTGGTTAATACCTCTACCAGTCCTCCTCTACAGACAGAATACTGGTTAATACCTCTACCAGTCCTCCTCTACAGACAGAATACTGGTTAATACCTCTACCAGTCCTCCTCTACAGACAGAATACTGGTTAATACCTCTACCAGTCCTCCTCTACAGACATAATACTGGTTAATACCTCTACCAGTCCTCCTCTACAGACAGAATACTGGTTAATACCTCTACCAGTCCTCCTCTATAGACAGAATACTGGTTAATACCTCTACCAGCCCTCCTCTACAGACAGAATACTGGTTAATACCTCTACCAGTCCTCCTCTACAGACAGAATACTGGTTAATACCTCTACCAGTCCTCCTCTACAGACATAATACTGGTTAATACCTCTACCAGTCCTCCTCTCCAGACATAATACTGGTTAATACCTCTACCAGTCCTCCTCTATAGACAGAATACTGGTTAATACCTCTACCAGTCCTCCTCTACAGACATAATACTGGTTAATACCTCTACCAGTCCTCCTCTACAGACATAATACTGGTTAATACCTCTACCAGCCCTCCTCTACAGACATAATACTGGTTAATACCTCTACCAGTCCTCCTCTACAGACATAATACTGGTTAATACCTCTACCAGTCCTCCTCTATAGACAGAATACTGGTTAATACCTCTACCAGTCCTCCCTCCTCTATAGACAGAATACTGGTTAATACCACTACCAGTCCTCCTCTATAGACAGAGTACTGGTTAATACCTCTACCAGTCCTCCTCTACAGACATAATACTGGTTAATACCTCTACCAGTCCTCCTCTACAGACATAATACTGGTTAATACCTCTACCAGTCCTCCTCTATAGACAGAATACTGGTTAATACCTCTACCAGTCCTCCTCTATAGACAGAATACTGGTTAATACCTCTACCAGTCCTCCCTCCTCTATAGACAGAATACTGGTTAATACCTCTACCAGCCCTCCTCTACAGACAGAATACTGGTTAATACCTCTACCAGTCCTCCTCTACAGACAGAATACTGGTTAATACCTCTACCAGTCCTCCTCTACAGACAGAATACTGGTTAATACCTCTACCAGTCCTCCTCTACAGACAGAATACTGGTTAATACCTCTACCAGTCCTCCTCTACATACAGAATACTGGTTAATACCTCTACCAGTCCTCCTCTACAGACAGAATACTGGTTAATACCTCTACCAGTCCTCCTCTATAGACAGAATACTGGTTAATACCTCTACCAGTCCTCCTCTACAGACAGAATACTGGTTAATACCTCTACCAGTCCTCCTCTATAGACAGAATACTGGTTAATACCTCTACCAGTCCTCCTCTATAGACAGAATACTGGTTAATACCTCTACCAGTCCTCCTCTAAAGACAGAATACTGGTTAATACCTCTACCAGTCCTCCTCTATAGGATATTCTATAGACAGAATACTGGTTAATACCTCTACCAGTCCTCCTCTATAGACAGAGTACTGGTTAATACCTCTACCAGTCCTCAACTACAGACAGAATACTGGTTAATACCTCTACCAGTCCTCCTCTATAGACAGAGTACTGGTTAATACCTCTACCAGTCCTCCTCTATAGACAGAATACTGGTTAATACCTCTACCAGTCCTCAACTACAGACAGAATACTGGTTAATACCTCTACCAGTCCTCCTCTATAGACAGAGTACTGGTTAATACCTCTACCAGTCCTCCTCTATAGACAGAATACTGGTTAATACCTCTACCAGTCCTCCTCTACAGACAGAATACTGGTTAATACCTCTACCAGTCCTCCTCTACAGACAGAATACTGGTTAATACCTCTACCAGTCCTCCTCTACATACAGAAAACTGGTTAATACATCTACCAGTCCTCCTCTATAGACAGAGTACTGGTTAATACCTCTACCAGTCCTCCTCTATAGGATATTCTATAGACAGAATACTGGTTAATACCTCTACCAGTCCTCCTCTATAGACAGAATACTGGTTAATACCTCTACCAGTCCTCCTCTACAGACAGAATACTGGTTAATACCTCTACCAGTCCTCCTCTACAGACAGAATACTGGTTAATACCTCTACCAGTCCTCCTCTACAGACAGAATACTGGTTAATACCTCTACCAGTCCTCCTCTACAGACAGAATACTGGTTAATACCTCTACCAGTCCTCCTCTACAGACACAATACTGGTTAATACCTCTACCAGTCCTCCTCTACAGACAGAATACTGGTTAATACCTCTACCAGTCCTCCTCTACAGACAGAATACTGGTTAATACCTCTACCAGTCCTCCTCTACAGACATAATACTGGTTAATACCTCTACCAGTCCTCCTCTACAGACAGAATACTGGTTAATACCTCTACCAGTCCTCCTTTATAGACAGAATACTGGTTAATACCTCTACCAGCCCTCCTCTACAGACAGAATACTGGTTAATACCTCTACCAGTCCTCCTCTACAGACAGAATACTGGTTAATACCTCTACCAGTCCTCCTCTACAGACATAATACTGGTTAATACCTCTACCAGTCCTCCTCTACAGACATAATACTGGTTAATACCTCTACCAGTCCTCCTCTATAGACAGAATACTGGTTAATACCTCTACCAGTCCTCCTCTACAGACATAATACTGGTTAATACCTCTACCAGTCCTCCTCTACAGACATAATACTGGTTAATACCTCTACCAGCCCTCCTCTACAGACATAATACTGGTTAATACCTCTACCAGTCCTCCTCTACAGACATAATACTGGTTAATACCTCTACCAGTCCTCCTCTATAGACAGAATACTGGTTAATACCTCTACCAGTCCTCCCTCCTCTATAGACAGAATACTGGTTAATACCTCTACCAGTCCTCCTCTATAGACAGAGTAGTTAATACCTCTACCAGTCCTCCTCTACAGACATAATACTGGTTAATACCTCTACCAGTCCTCCTCTACAGACATAATACTGGTTAATACCTCTACCAGTCCTCCTCTATAGACAGAATACTGGTTAATACCTCTACCAGTCCTCCTCTACAGACAGAATACTGGTTAATACCTCTACCAGTCCTCCTCTATAGACAGAATACTGGTTAATACCTCTACCAGTCCTCCTCTACAGACATAATACTGGTTAATACCTCTACCAGTCCTCCTCTACAGACATAATACTGGTTAATACCTCTACCAGTCCTCCTCTATAGACAGAATACTGGTTAATACCTCTACCAGTCCTCCTCTACAGACCTCTCTACCAGTCCTCCTCTACAGACAGAATACTGGTTAATACCTCTACCAGTCCTCCTCTATAGACAGACAGAATACTGGTTAATACCTCTACCAGTCCTCCTCTACAGACATAATACTGGTTAATACCTCTACCAGTCCTCCTCTACAGACATAATACTGGTTAATACCTCTACCAGTCCTCCTCTATAGACAGAATACTGGTTAATACCTCTACCAGTCCTCCTCTATAGACAGAATACTGGTTAATACCTCTACCAGTCCTCCTCTATAGACAGAATACTGGTTAATACCTCTACCAGTCCTCCTCTACAGACAGAATACTGGTTAATACCTCTACCAGTCCTCCTCTATAGACAGAATACTGGTTAATACCTCTACCAGTCCTCCTCTACAGACAGAATACTGGTTAATACCTCTACCAGTCCTCCTCTATAGACAGAATACTGGTTAATACCTCTACCAGTCCTCCTCTACAGACAGAATACTGGTTAATACCTCTACCAGTCCTCCTCTATAGACTATAGACAGAATACTGGTTAATACCTCTACCAGTCCTCCTCTATAGGATATTCTATAGACAGAATACTGGTTAATACCTCTACCAGTCCTCCTCTATAGACAGAATGCTGGTTCATACCTCTACCAGTTCCTCTATAGACAGAATACTGGTTAATACCTCTACCAGTCCTCCTCTATAGGATATTCTATAGACAGAATACTGGTTAATACCAGTCCTCCTCTACCAGTCCTCCTCTACAGACAGAATAGGATAGTCCTCCTCTACAGACAGAATACTGGTTAATACCTCTACCAGTCCTCCTCTACAGACAGAATACTGGTTAATACCTCTACCAGTCCTCCTCTATAGGATATTCTATAGACAGAATACTGGTTAATACCTCTACCAGTCCTCCTCTACAGACAGAATACTGGTTAATACCTCTACCAGTCCTCCTCTACAGACAGAATACTGGTTAATACCTCTACCAGTCCTCCTCTACAGACAGAATACTGGTTAATACCTCTACCAGTCCTCCTCTACAGACAGAATACTGGTTAATACCTCTACCAGTCCTCCTCTACAGACAGAATACTGGTTAATACCTCTACCAGCCCTCCTCTACAGACAGAATACTGGTTAATACCTCTACCAGTCCTCCTCTACAGACAGAATACTGGTTAATACCTCTACCAGTCCTCCTCTACAGACATAATACTGGTTAATACCTCTACCAGTCCTCCTCTACAGACATAATACTGGTTAATACCTCTACCAGTCCTCCTCTATAGACAGAATACTGGTTATACCTCTACCAGTCCTCCTCTACAGACATAATACTGGTTAATACCTCTACCAGTCCTCCTCTACAGACATAATACTGGTTAATACCTCTACCAGCCCTCCTCTACAGACATAATACTGGTTAATACCTCTACCAGTCCTCCTCTACAGACATAATACTGGTTAATACCTCTACCAGTCCTCCTCTATAGACAGAATACTGGTTAATACCTCTACCAGTCCTCCCTCCTCTATAGACAGAATACTGGTTAATACCTCTACCAGTCCTCCTCTATAGACAGAGTACTGGTTAATACCTCTACCAGTCCTCCTCTACAGACATAATACTGGTTAATACCTCTACCAGTCCTCCTCTACAGACATAATACTGGTTAATACCTCTACCAGTCCTCCTCTATAGACAGAATACTGGTTAATACCTCTACCAGTCCTCCTCTACAGACATAATACTGGTTAATACCTCTACCAGTCCTCCTCTACAGACATAATACTGGTTAATACCTCTACCAGCCCTCCTCTACAGACATAATACTGGTTAATACCTCTACCAGTCCTCCTCTACAGACATAATACTGGTTAATACCTCTACCAGTCCTCCTCTATAGACAGAATACTGGTTAATACCTCTACCAGTCCTCCCTCCTCTATAGACAGAATACTGGTTAATACCTCTACCAGTCCTCCTCTATAGACAGAGTACTGGTTAATACCTCTACCAGTCCTCCTCTACAGACATAATACTGGTTAATACCTCTACCAGTCCTCCTCTACAGACATAATACTGGTTAATACCTCTACCAGTTAATACCTCTCCTCCTCCTCTATAGACAGAATACTTCTATAGACAGAATACTGGTTAATACCTCTACCAGTCCTCCTCTATAGACATAATACTGGTTAATACCTCTACCAGTCCTCCTCTACAGACATAATACTGGTTAATACCTCTACCAGTCCTCCTCTATAGACAGAATACTGGTTAATACCTATATACAGACAGAATACTGGTTAATACCTCTACCAGTCCTCCTCTATAGACAGAGTACTGGTTAATACCTCTACCAGTCCTCCTCTATAGGATATTCTATAGACAGAATACTGGTTAATACCTCTACCAGTCCTCTCTATAGGATATTCTATAGACAGAATACTGGTTAATACCTCTACCAGTCCTCCTCTATAGGATATTCTATAGACAGAGTACTGGTTAATACCTCTACCAGTCCTCCTCTATAGGATATTCTATAGACAGAATACTGGTTAATACCTCTACCAGTCCTCCTCTATAGACAGAGTACTGGTTAATACCTCTACCAGTCCTCCTCTATAGGATATTCTATAGACAGAATACTGGTTATCACCTCTACCAGTCCCTCCTCTACAGACAGAATACTGGTTAATACCTCTACCAGTCCTCCTCTACAGACAGAATACTGGTTAATACCTCTACCAGTCCTCCTCTACAGACAGAATACTGGTTAATACCTCTACCAGTCCTCCTCTACAGACAGAATACTGGTTAATACCTCTACCAGTCCTCCTCTACAGACATAATACTCCTCTACCAGTCCTCCTCTACAGACAGAATACTGGTTAATACCTCTACCAGTCCTCCTCTACAGACATAATACTGGTTAATACCTCTACCAGTCCTCCTCTACAGACAGAATACTGGTTAATACCTCTACCAGTCCTCCTCTACAGACAGAATACTGGTTAATACCTCTACCAGTCCTCCTCTACAGACATAATACTGGTTAATACCTCTACCAGTCCTCCTCTACAGACATAATACTGGTTAATACCTCTACCAGTCCTCCTCTACAGACATAATACTGGTTAATACCTCTACCAGTCCTCCTCTACAGACATAATACTGGTTAATACCTCTACCAGTCCTCCTCTACAGACAGAATACTGGTTAATACCTCTACCAGTCCTCCCTCCTCTATAGACAGAATACTGGTTAATACCTCTACCAGTCCTCCTCTATAGACAGAGTACTGGTTAATACCTCTACCAGTCCTCCTCTACAGACATAATACTGGTTAATACCTCTACCAGTCCTCCTCTACAGACATAATACTGGTTAATACCTCTACCAGTCCTCCTCTATAGACAGAATACTGGTTAATACCTCTACCAGTCCTCCTCTACAGACAGAATACTGGTTAATACCTCTACCAGTCCTCCTCTACAGACAGAATACTGGTTAATACCTCTACCAGTCCTCCTCTACAGACATAATACTGGTTAATACCTCTACCAGTCCTCCTCTACAGACATAATACTGGTTAATACCTCTACCAGTCCTCCTCTATAGACAGAATACTGGTTAATACCTCTACCAGTCCTCCTCTATAGACAGAATACTGGTTAATACCTCTACCAGTCCTCCTCTATAGACAGAGTACTGGTTAATACCTCTACCAGTCCTCCTCTACAGACATAATACTGGACCTCTACCAGTCCTCCTCTACAGACATAATACTGGTTAATACCTCTACCAGTCCTCCCTCCTCTATAGACAGAATACTGGTTAATACCTCTACCAGTCCTCCTCTATAGACAGAATACTGGTTAATACCTCTACCAGTCCTCCTCTACAGACATAATACTGGTTAATACCTCTACCAGTCCTCCTCTATAGACAGAATACTGGTTAATACCTATACCAGTCCTCCTCTACAGACAGAATACTGGTTAATACCTCTACCAGTCCTCCTCTATAGACAGAGTACTGGTTAATACCTCTACCAGTCCTCCTCTATAGGATATTCAGACAGAATACTGGTTATACCTCTACCAGTCCTCCTATAGGATATTCTATAGACAGAATACTGGTTAATACCTCTACCAGTCCTCCTCTACAGACAGAGTACTGGTTAATACCTCTACCAGTCCTCCTCTATAGGATATTCTATAGACAGAATACTGGTTAATACCTCTACCAGTCCTCCTCTATAGACAGAGTACTGGTTAATACCTCTACCAGTCCTCCTCTATAGGATATTCTATAGACAGAATACTGGTTAATACCTCTACCAGCCCTCCTCTACAGACAGAATACTGGTTAATACCTCTACCAGTCCTCCTCTACAGACAGAATACTGGTTAATACCTCTACCAGTCCTCCTCTACAGACAGAATACTGGTTAATACCTCTACCAGTCCTCCTCTACAGACAGAATACTGGTTAATACCTCTACCAGTCCTCCTCTACAGACATAATACTGGTTAATACCTCTACCAGTCCTCCTCTACAGACAGAATACTGGTTAATACCTCTACCAGTCCTCCTCTACAGACATAATACTGGTTAATACCTCTACCAGTCCTCCTCTACAGACAGAATACTGGTTAATACCTCTACCAGTCCTCCTCTACAGACAGAATACTGGTTAATACCTCTACCAGTCCTCCTCTACAGACAGAATACTGGTTAATACCTCTACCAGTCCTCCTCTACAGACAGAATACTGGTTAATACCTCTACCAGTCCTCCTCTACAGACATAATACTGGTTAATACCTCTACCAGTCCTCCTCTACAGACATAATACTGGTTAATACCTCTACCAGTCCTCCTCTACAGACAGAATACTGGTTAATACCTCTACCAGTCCTCCTCTACAGACAGAATACTGGTTAATACCTCTACCAGTCCTCCTCTACAGACATAATACTGGTTAATACCTCTACCAGTCCTCCTCTACAGACATAATACTGGTTAATACCTCTACCAGTCCTCCTCTACAGACATAATACTGGTTAATACCTCTACCAGTCCCCCTCTATAGACAGAATACTGGTTAATACCTCTACCAGTCCTCCTCTACAGACAGAATACTGGTTAATACCTCTACCAGTCCTCCTCTATAGACAGAATACTGGTTAATACCTCTACCAGTCCTCCTCTACAGACATAATACTGGTTAATACCTCTACCAGTCCTCCTCTACAGACATAATACTGGTTAATACCTCTACCAGTCCTCCTCTATAGACAGAATACTGGTTAATACCTCTACCAGTCCTCCTCTATAGACAGAATACTGGTTAATACCTCTACCAGTCCTCCCTCCTCTATAGACAGAATACTGGTTAATACCTCTACCAGTCCTCCTCTATAGACATAATACTGGTTAATACCTCTACCAGTCCTCCTCTACAGACATAATACTGGTTAATACCTCTACCAGTCCTCCTCTATAGACAGAATACTGGTTAATACCTATACCAGTCCTCCTCTACAGACAGAATACTGGTTAATACCTCTACCAGTCCTCCTCTATAGACAGAGTACTGGTTAATACCTCTACCAGTCCTCCTCTATAGGATATTCTATAGACAGAATACTGGTTAATACCTCTACCAGTCCTCCTCTATAGGATATTCTATAGACAGAATACTGGTTAATACCTCTACCAGTCCTCCTCTATAGGATATTCTATAGACAGAGTACTGGTTAATACCTCTACCAGTCCTCCTCTATAGGATATTCTATAGACAGAATACTGGTTAATACCTCTACCAGTCCTCCTCTACAGACAGAGTACTGGTTAATACCTCTACCAGTCCTCCTCTATAGGATATTCTATAGACAGAATACTGGTTAATACCTCTACCAGCCCTCCTCTACAGACAGAATACTGGTTAATACCTCTACCAGTCCTCCTCTACAGACAGAATACTGGTTAATACCTCTACCAGTCCTCCTCTACAGACAGAATACTGGTTAATACCTCTACCAGTCCTCCTCTACAGACAGAATACTGGTTAATACCTCTACCAGTCCTCCTCTACAGACAGAATACTGGTTAATACCTCTACCAGTCCTCCTCTACAGACAGAATACTGGTTAATACCTCTACCAGTCCTCCTCTACAGACAGAATACTGGTTAATACCTCTACCAGTCCTCCTCTATAGACAGAATACTGGTTAATACCTCTACCAGCCCTCCTCTACAGACAGAATACTGGTTAATACCTCTACCAGCCCTCCTCTACAGACAGAATACTGGTTAATACCTCTACCAGTCCTCCTCTACAGACATAATACTGGTTAATACCTCTACCAGTCCTCCTCTACAGACATAATACTGGTTAATACCTCTACCAGTCCTCCTCTATAGACAGAATACTGGTTAATACCTCTACCAGTCCTCCTCTACAGACAGAATACTGGTTAATACCTCTACCAGTCCTCCTCTACAGACAGAATACTGGTTAATACCTCTACCAGTCCTCCTCTACAGACAGAATACTGGTTAATACCTCTACCAGTCCTCCTCTACAGACAGAATACTGGTTAATACCTCTACCAGTCCTCCTCTACAGACAGAATACTGGTTAATACCTCTACCAGTCCTCCTCTACAGACAGAATACTGGTTAATACCTCTACCAGTCCTCCTCTATAGACAGAATACTGGTTAATACCTCTACCAGCCCTCCTCTACAGACAGAATACTGGTTAATACCTCTACCAGTCCTCCTCTACAGACAGAATACTGGTTAATACCTCTACCAGTCCTCCTCTATAGACAGAATACTGGTTAATACCTCTACCAGTCCTCCTCTACAGACATAATACTGGTTAATACTCTACCAGTCCTCCTCTACAGACATAATACTGGTTAATACCTCTACCAGCCCTCCTCTACAGACATAATACTGGTTAATACCTCTACCAGTCCTCCTCTACAGACATAATACTGGTTAATACCTCTACCAGTCCTCCTCTATAGACAGAATACTGGTTAATACCTCTACCAGTCCTCCTCCTCTATAGACAGAATACTGGTTAATACCTCTACCAGTCCTCCTCTATAGACAGAGTACTGGTTAATACCTCTACCAGTCCTCCCTCTACAGACATAATACTGGTTAATACCTCTACCAGTCCTCCTCTACAGACATAATACTGGTTAATACCTCTACCAGTCCTCCTCTATAGACAGAATACTGGTTAATCACCTCTACCAGTCCTCCTCTACAGACATAATACTGGTTAATACCTCTACCAGTCCTCCTCTACAGACATAATACTGGTTAATACCTCTACCAGTCCTCCTCTATAGACAGAATACTGGTTAATACCTATACCAGTCCTCCTCTACAGACAGAATACTGGTTAATACCTCTACCAGTCCTCCTCTATAGACAGAGTACTGGTTAATACCTCTACCAGTCCTCCTCTATAGGATATTCTATAGACAGAATACTGGTTAATACCTCTACCAGTCCTCCTCTATAGGATATTCTATAGACAGAATACTGGTTAATACCTCTACCAGTCCTCCTCTATAGGATATTCTATAGACAGAGTACTGGTTAATACCTCTACCAGTCCTCCTCTATAGGATATTCTATAGACAGAATACTGGTTAATACCTCTACCAGTCCTCCTCTATAGACAGAGTACTGGTTAATACCTCTACCAGTCCTCCTCTATAGGATATTCTATAGACAGAATACTGGTTAATACCTCTACCAGCCCTCCTCTACAGACAGAATACTGGTTAATACCTCTACCAGCCCTCCTCTACAGACAGAATACTGGTTAATACCTCTACCAGTCCTCCTCTATAGACAGAATACTGGTTAATACCTCTACCAGTCCTCCTCTATAGACAGAATACTGGTTAATACCTCTACCAGCCCTCCTCTACAGACAGAATACTGGTTAATACCTCTACCAGTCCTCCTCTACAGACAGAATATTGGTTAATACCTCTACCAGCCCTCCTCTACAGACAGAATACTGGTTAATACCTCTACCAGTCCTCTCTACAGACAGAATGCTGGTTAATACCTCTACCAGTCCTCCTCTACAGACAGAATACTGGTTAATACCTCTACCAGTCCTCCTCTATAGACAGAATACTGGTTAATACCTCTACCAGTCCTCCTCTATAGACAGAATACTGGTTAATACCTCTACCAGTCCTCCTCTACAGACAGAATACTGGTTAATACCTCTACCAGTCCTCCTCTACAGACAGAATACTGGTTATACCTCTACCAGCCCTCCTACAGACAGAATACTGGTTAGCACTCTACCTCTACCAGCCCTCCTCTACAGACAGAATACTGGTTAATACCTCTACCAGTCCTCCTCTACAGACATAATACTGGTTAATACCTCTACCAGCCCTCCTCTACAGACAGAATACTGGTTAATACCTCTACCAGCCCTCCTCTACAGACAGAATACTGGTTAATACCTCTACCAGTCCTCCTCTATAGACAGAATACTGGTTAATACCTCTACCAGTCCTCCTCTATAGACAGAATACTGGTTAATACCTCTACCAGCCCTCCTCTACAGACAGAATACTGGTTAATACCTCTACCAGTCCTCCTCTACAGACAGAATACTGGTTAATACCTCTACCAGCCCTCCTCTACAGACAGAATACTGGTTAATACCTCTACCAGTCCTCCTCTACAGACAGAATGCTGGTTAATACCTCTACCAGTCCTCCTCTACAGACAGAATACTGGTTAATACTCTACCAGTCCTCCTCTATAGACAGAATACTGGTTATCACTCTACCAGTCCTCCTCTATAGACAGAATACTGGTTAATACCTCTACCAGTCCTCCTCTACAGACAGAATACTGGTTAAAACCTCTACCAGTCCTCCTCTACAGACAGAATACTGGTTAATACCTCTACCAGCCCTCCTCTACAGACAGAATACTGGTTAATACCTCTACCAGCCCTCCTCTACAGACAGAATACTGGCACACCTCTACCAGTCCTCCTCTACAGACAGAATACTGGTTAATACCTCTACCAGCCCTCCTCTACAGACAGAATACTGGTTAATACCTCTACCAGTCCTCCTCTACAGACAGAATGCTGGTTAATACCTCTACCAGTCCTCCTCTACAGACAGAATACTGGTTAATACCTCTACCAGTCCTCCTCTATAGACAGAATACTGGTTAATACCTCTACCAGTCCTCCTCTATAGACAGAATACTGGTTAATACCTCTACCAGTCCTCCTCTACAGACAGAATACTGGTTAATACCTCTACCAGTCCTCCTCTACAGACAGAATACTGGTTAATACCTCTACCAGCCCTCCTCTACAGACAGAATACTGGTTAATACCTCTACCAGCCCTCCTCTACAGACAGAATACTGGTTAATACCTCTACCAGTCCTCCTCTACAGACATAATACTGGTTAATACCTCTACCAGCCCTCCTCTACAGACAGAATACTGGTTAATACCTCTACCAGCCCTCCTCTACAGACAGAATACTGGTTAATACCTCTACCAGTCCTCCTCTATAGACAGAATACTGGTTAATACCTCTACCAGTCCTCCTCTATAGACAGACAGAATACTACCAGGTTAATACCTCTACCAGCCCTCCCTCTACAGACAGAATACTGGTTAATACCTCTACCAGTCCTCCTCTACAGACAGAATACTGGTTAATACCTCTACCAGCCCCTCCTCTACAGACAGAATACTGGTTAATACCTCTACCAGTCCTCCTCTACAGACAGAATACTGGTTAATACCTCTACCAGTCCTCCTCTACAGACAGAATACTGGTTAATACCTCTACCAGTCCTCCTCTATAGACAGAATACTGGTTAATACCTCTACCAGTCCTCCTCTATAGACAGAATACTGGAATACTACCAGTCCTCCTCTATAGACAGAATACTAATACCTCTACCAGTCCTCTTCTACAGACAGAATACTGGTTAAAACCTCTACCAGTCCTCCTCTACAGACAGAATACTGGTTAATACCTCTACCAGCCCTCCTCTACAGACAGAATACTGGTTAATACCTCTACCAGCCCTCCTCTACAGACAGAATACTGGTTAATACCTCTACCAGTCCTCCTCTACAGACATAATACTGGTTAATACCTCTACCAGCCCTCCTCTACAGACATAATACTGGTTAATACCTCTACCAGTCCTCCTCTACAGACATAATACTGGTTAATACCTCTACCAGTCCTCCTCTATAGACAGAATACTGGTTAATACCTCTACCAGTCCTCCCTCCTCTATAGACAGAATACTGGTTAATAATTCTACCAGTCCTCCTCTATAGACAGAGTACTGGTTAATACTCCTACCAGTCCTCCTCTACAGACATAATACTGGTTAATACCTCTACCAGTCCTCCTCTACAGACATAATACTGGTTAATACCTCTACCAGTCCTCCTCTATAGACAGAATACTGGTTAATACCTCTACCAGTCCTCCTCTACAGACATAATACTGGTTAATACCTCTACCAGTCCTCCTCTACAGACATAATACTGGTTAATACCTCTACCAGTCCTCCTCTATAGACAGAATACTGGTTAATACCTCTACCAGTCCTCCTCTATAGGATATTCTATAGACAGAATACTGGTTAATACCTCTACCAGTCCTCCTCTATAGGATATTCTATAGACAGAATACTGGTTAATACCTCTACCAGTCCTCCTCTATAGGATATTCTATAGACAGAGTACTGGTTAATACCTCTACCAGTCCTCCTCTATAGGATATTCTATAGACAGAATACTGGTTAATACCTCTACCAGTCCTCCTCTATAGACAGAGTACTGGTTAATACCTCTACCAGTCCTCCTCTATAGGATATTCTATAGACAGAATACGGGTTAATACCTCTACCAGCCCTCCTCTACAGACAGAATACTGGTTAATACCTCTACCAGCCCTCCTCTACAGACAGAATACTGGTTAATACCTCTACCAGTCCTCCTCTATAGACAGAATACTGGTTAATACCTCTACCAGTCCCTCCTCTATAGACAGAATACTGGTTAATACCTCTACCAGCCCTCCTCTACAGACAGAATACTGGTTAATACCTCTACCAGTCCTCCTCTACAGACAGAATACTGGTTAATACCTCTACCAGCCCTCCTCTACAGACAGAATACTGGTTAATACCTCTACCAGTCCTCCTCTACAGACAGAATGCTGGTTAATACCTCTACCAGTCCTCCTCTACAGACAGAATACTGGTTAATACCTCTACCAGTCCTCCTCTATAGACAGAATACTGGTTAATACCTCTACCAGTCCTCCTCTATAGACAGAATACTGGTTAATACCTCTACCAGTCCTCCTCTACAGACAGAATACTGGTTAATACCTCTACCAGTCCTCCTCTACATACAGAATACTGGTTAATACCTCTACCAGCCCTCCTCTACAGACAGAATACTGGTTAATACCTCTACCAGCCCTCCTCTACAGACAGAATACTGGTTAATACCTCTACCAGTCCTCCTCTACAGACAGAATGCTGGTTAATACCTCTACCAGTCCTCCTCTATAGACAGAATACTGGTTAATACCTCTACCAGCCCTCCTCTACAGACAGAATACTGGTTAATACCTCTACCAGTCCTCCTCTACATACAGAAAACTGGTTAATACCTCTACCAGTCCTCCTCTACAGACAGAATACTGGTTAATACCTCTACCAGTCCTCCTCTATAGACAGAATACTGGTTAATACCTCTACCAGTCCTCCTCTACAGACAGAATACTGGTTAATACCTCTACCAGTCCTCCTCTATAGACAGAATACTGGTTAATACCTCTACCAGTCCTCCTCTATAGACAGAATACTGGTTAATACCTCTACCAGTCCTCCTCTACAGACAGAATACTGGTTAATACCTCTACCAGTCCTCCTCTATAGGATATTCTATAGACAGAATACTGGTTATCACCTCTACCAGTCCTCCTCTATAGACAGAGTACTGGTTAATACCTCTACCAGTCCTCAACTACAGACAGAATACTGGTTAATACCTCTACCAGTCCTCCTCTATAGACAGAGTACTGGTTAATACCTCTACCAGTCCTCCTCTATAGACAGAATACTGGTTAATACCTCTACCAGTCCTCAACTACAGACAGAATACTGGTTAATACCTCTACCAGTCCTCCTCTATAGACAGAGTACTGGTTAATACCTCTACCAGTCCTCCTCTATAGACAGAATACTGGTTAATACCTCTACCAGTCCTCCTCTACAGACAGAATACTGGTTAATACCTCTACCAGTCCTCCTCTACAGACAGAATACTGGTTAATACCTCTACCAGTCCTCCTCTACATACAGAAAACTGGTTAATACATCTACCAGTCCTCCTCTATAGACAGAGTACTGGTTAATACCTCTACCAGTCCTCCTCTATAGGATATTCTATAGACAGAATACTGGTTAATACCTCTACCAGTCCTCCTCTATAGACAGAGTACTGGTTAATACCTCTACCAGTCCTCAACTACAGACAGAATACTGGTTAATACCTCTTACCAGTCCTCCACTATAGACAGAGTACTGGTTAATACCTCTACCAGTCCTCCTCTATAGGATATTCTATAGACAGAATACTGGTTAATACCTCTACCAGTCCTCCTCTATAGACAGAGTACTGGTTAATACCTCTACCAGTCCTCAACTACAGACAGAATACTGGTTAATACATCTACCAGTCCTCCTCTACAGACAGAATACTGGTTAATACCTCTACCAGTCCTCCTCTATAGACAGAGTACTGGTTAATACCTCTACCAGTCCTCCTCTATAGACAGAATACTGGTTAATACCTCTACCAGTCCTCCTCTACAGACAGAATACTGGTTAATACCTCTACCAGTCCTCCTCTACAGACAGAATACTGGTTAATACCTCTACCAGTCCTCCTCTACATACAGAAAACTGGTTAATACATCTACCAGTCCTCCTCTATAGACAGAGTACTGGTTAATACCTCTACCAGTCCTCCTCTATAGGATATTCTATAGACAGAATACTGGTTAATACCTCTACCAGTCCTCCTCTATAGACAGAGTACTGGTTAATACCTCTACCAGTCCTCAACTACAGACAGAATACTGGTTAATACCTCTTACCAGTCCTCCACTATAGACAGAGTACTGGTTATACCTCTACCAGTCCTCCT
>NW_026288021.1:47500-66134 GCF_023373465.1 Oncorhynchus keta
GATGTCCCGTTCATGGTAAACACTGCAGATGTCCCGTTCATGGTAAACACTGCAGATGTCCTGTTCATGGTAAACACTGCAGATGTCCCGTTCATGGTAAACACTGCAGATGTCCTGTTCATGATAAACACTGCAGATGTCCTGTTCATGATAAACACTGCAGATGTCCTGTTCATGGTAAACACTGCAGATGTCCCGTTCATGGTAAACACTGCAGATGTCCCATTCATGATAAACACTGCAGATGTCCCATTCATGGTAAACACTGCAGATGTCCTGTTCATGATAAACACTGCAGATGTCCTGTTCATGATAAACACTGCAGATGTCCTGTTCATGGTAAACACTGCAGATGTCCTGTTCATGGTAAACACTGCAGATGTCCTGTTCATGGTCAACACTGCAGATGTCCTGTTCATGGTAAACACTGCAGATGTCCCGTTCATGATAAACACTGCAGATGTCCTGTTCATGGTCAACACTGCAGATGTCCTGTTCATGGTAAACACTGCAGATGTCCCATTCATGATAAACACTGCAGATGTCCTGTTCATGATAAACACTGCAGATGTCCTGTTCATGATAAACACTGCAGATGTCCCATTCATGGTCAACACTGCAGATGTCCTGTTCATGATAAACACTGCAGATGTCCTGTTCATGATAAACACTGCAGATGTCCCATTCATGGTAAACACTGCAGATGTCCTGTTCATGGTAAACACTGCAGATGTCCCGTTCATGGTAAACACTGCAGATGTCCTGTTCATGGTAAACACTGCAGATGTCCTGTTCATGGTAAACACTGCAGATGTCCCGTTCATGATAAACACTGCAGATGTCCTGTTCATGATAAACACTGCAGATGTCCTGTTCATGATAAACACTGCAGATGTCCTGTTCATGATAAACACTGCAGATGTCCCGTTCATGGTAATCAGAGATAGAAACCACACTGAGAAACAGCCCACCGGAGTCTAGGAACAGCTCCACACACCAGATCAGTCAGTGGGGTTATAGCTGACATCAGGTCAGTCAGTGGGGTTATAGCTGACATCAGGTCAGTCAGTGGGGTTATAGCTGACACCAGATCAGTCAGTGGGGTTATAGCTGACACCAGGTCAGTCAGTGGGGTTATAGCTGACACCAGATCAGTCAGTGGGGTTATAGCTGACATCAGGTCAGTCAGTGGGGTTATAGCTGACATCAGGTCAGTCAGTGGGGTTATAGCTGACATCAGATCAGTCAGTGGGGTTATAGCTGACACCAGGTCAGTCAGTGGGGTTATAGCTGACACCAGGTCAGTCAGTGGGGTTATAGCTGACACCAGGTCAGTCAGTGGGGTTATAGCTGACACCAGGTCAGTCAGTGGGGTTATAGCTGACACCAGGTCAGTCAGTGGGGTTATAGCTGACACCAGATCAGTCAGTGGGGTTATAGCTGACACCAGGTCAGTCAGTGGGGTTATAGCTGACACCAGATCAGTCAGTGGGGTTATAGCTGACACAGCAGGTCAGTCAGTGGGGTTATAGCTGACATCAGGTCAGTCAGTGGGGTTATAGCTGACATCAGGTCAGTCAGTGGGGTTATAGCTGACACCAGGTCAGTCAGTGGGGTTATAGCTGACATCAGGTCAGTCAGTGGGGTTATAGCTGACACCAGGTCAGTCAGTGGGGTTATAGCTGACACCAGGTCAGTCAGTGGGGTTATAGCTGACATCAGGTCAGTCAGTGGGGTTATAGCTGACATCAGATCAGTCAGTGGGGTTATAGCTGACATCAGATCAGTCAGTGGGGTTATAGCTGACATCAGATCAGTCAGTGGGGGTTATAGCTGACACCAGGTCAGTCAGTGGGGTTATAGCTGACATCAGATCAGTCAGTGGGGTTATAGCTGACATCAGGTCAGTCAGTGGGGTTATAGCTGACATCAGATCAGTCAGTGGGGTTATAGCTGACATCAGGTCAGTCAGTGGGGTTATAGCTGACACCAGATCAGTGGGGTTATAGCTGACACCAGATCAGTCAGTGGGGTTATAGCTGACATCAGATCAGTCAGTGGGGTTATAGCTGACATCAGGTCAGTCAGTGGGGTTATAGCTGACATCAGGTCAGTCAGTGGGGTTATAGCTGACATCAGGTCAGTCAGTGGGGTTATAGCTGACACCAGGTCAGTCAGTGGGGTTATAGCTGACATCAGATCAGTCAGTGGGGTTATAGCTGACATCAGGTCAGTCAGTGGGGTTATAGCTGACACCAGGTCAGTCAGTGGGGTTATAGCTGACATCAGGTCAGTCAGTGGGGTTATAGCTGACACCAGATCAGTCAGTGGGGTTATAGCTGACACCAGATCAGTCAGTGGGGTTATAGCTGACACCAGGTCAGTCAGTGGGGTTATAGCTGACATCAGGTCAGTCAGTGGGGTTATAGCTGACATCAGGTCAGTCAGTGGGGTTATAGCTGACATCAGGTCAGTCAGTGGGGTTATAGCTGACACCAGGTCAGTCAGTGGGGTTATAGCTGACACAGCAGAGTGACCAGGTTGGGAAGACTTGGCTAAGACTGGACTGGGTTGGGAAGACTTGGCTAAGACTGGACCGGGTTGGGAAGACTTGGCTAGGACTGGACCAGGTTGGGAAGACTTGGCTAAGACTGGACCGGGTTGGGAAGACTTGGCCAGGACTGGACCAGGTTGGGAAGACTTGGCTAAGACTGGACCGGGTGAGGCCAAAGTGAACTTGGCCAACCAGTAGAGTAAGACCAAACCAGACTAAAGTACCATTTGGCACCACAGAAGAGACAGTCATTCACTGACGCATAAACCAACCTCTCAACCTCAAGTTAAACGCCCAGAACACCAGGATCAGCCCAAATGGCACCATATTCCCTATTTAGTGTACTGTTTTAGAACAGGGCCCTCTGGTCAGAATGTAGAGCAGTATATAGGGAGTATGATGCAGAGCCCTCTGGTCAGAATGTAGAGCAGTATATAGGGAGTATGATGCAGAGCCCTCTGGTCAGAATGTAGTGCAGTATACAGGGAGTATGATGCAGAGCCCTCTGGTCAGAATGTAGTGCAGTATATAGGGAGTATGATGCAGGGCCCTCTGGTCAGAATGTAGCGCAGTATATAGGGAGTATGATGCAGGGCCCTCTGGTCAGAATGTAGCGCAGTATATAGGGAGTATGATGCAGGGCCCTCTGGTCAGAATGTAGTGCAGTATATAGGGAGTATGATGCAGGGCCCTCTGGTCAGAATGTAGAGCAGTATATAGGGAGTATGATGCAGGGCCCTCTGGTCAGAATGTAGCGCAGTATATAGGGAGTATGATGCAGGGCCCTCTGGTCAGAATGTAGCGCAGTATATAGGGAGTATGATGCAGGGCCCTCTGGTCAGAATGTAGTGCAGTATATAGGGAGTATGATGCAGGGCCCTCTGGTCAGAATGTAGAGCAGTATATAGGCAGAGTATGATGCAGGGCCCTCTGGTCAGAATGTAGCGCAGTATATAGGGAGTATGATGCAGGGCCCTCTGGTCAGAATGTAGCGCAGTATATAGGGAGTATGATGCAGGGCCCTCTGGTCAGAATGTAGCGCAGTATATAGGGAGTATGATGCATTCTCTGGTCAGAATGTAGCGCAGTATATAGGAGTATGATGTCATTTGGGACACAGCCCAGCTGTCCATCACTGACAGATACTGAAGTTAGGCTCTCTGAATCAAACGGCAGAGCAGAGATGGCTGTGCTTGTCCTTCTATCATTCATCTGCTCTGTGGTTTAGGTGGAAGGAGGCTAAGACACCATCATTCATCTGCTCTGTGGTTTAGGTGGAAGGAGGCTAAGACACCATCATTCATCTGCTCTGTGGTTTAGGTTGAAGGAGGCTAAGACACCATCATTCATCTGCTCTGTGGTTTAGGTTGAAGGAGGCTAAGACACCATCATTCATCTGCTCTGTGGTTTAGGTGGAAGGAGGCTAAGTCCCCATCATTCATCTGCTCTGTGGTTTACGTGGAAGGAGGCTAAGACACCATCATTCATCTGCTCTGTGGTTTAGGTGGAAGGAGGCTAAGTCCCCATCATTCATCTGCTCTGTGGTTTAGGTGGAAGGAGGCTAAGACACCATCATTCATCTGCTCTGTGGTTTAGGTGGAAGCAGGCTAAGACACCATCATTCATCTGCTCTGTGGTTTAGGTGGAAGGAGGCTAAGTCTCCATCATTCATCTGCTCTGTGGTTTAGGTGGAAGGAGGCTAAGTCCCAATCATTCATTGGCTCTGTGGTTTAGGTGGAAGGAGGCTAAGACACCATCATTCATCTCCTCTGTGGTTTAGGTGGAAGGAGGCTAAGACACCATCATTCATCTGCTCTGTGGTTTAGGTGGAAGGAGGCTAAGACACCATCATTCATCTGCTCTGTGGTTTAGGTGGAAGGAAGCACCGGTCACCGTTTTAAAAATAAATAATATTGTCTGCCATCTGCTCTTCCAAATGACTGGCTGACAAAATGGGAGGCCAGCACAGGGCCCACTAACTGACTACTGAGGTGAAATGTTTGTCTAAAAACCTCTAGAGTTGTGTACGTGTGTATAAACACCTTTAAGCTCTGTGTCAACATTGGCCTAACGTTCTCTTTGAAACACATTTAGAAACTGTTGAGAGATTTGGAGAGACGAAAGGCTGGCATCAAATCACTGTTATTTCCTCTGAGAGGGGAACAGCAAACGTGGCAATGTTTTCATCTCATGAAGAAAAAGAACAACAACAAAACCCTTTTTTTTCTCTCTCTGGCGTTGAAACATTCACAACCTTTCTCCAGCCTCACACCTCGTCAACTGGGGCAGAAAAACCTCTGTTAAAAAGCTGAAAATCTTCCCCGAAAAGGGGATTCCTAGACGAGGAAAATGTGGAGGTCTCGGTGGGTTTAGTGGCATAGAGTTGGAGAGAGGGCACCTCTTTGCGTCTTTGCCATAATGGTGTGCCAAGTGCTCCCCCTATCCAACTCTGTGGTTTGTGATCTCAATCAGGAAGTGACTGTAAAGAGGAACTGATTTTTAAAAATGTAGCAGTGTGTGTGTGTGTGTGTGTGTGTGTGTGTGTGTGTGTGTGTGTGTGTGTGTGTGTGTGTGTGTGTGTGTGTGTGTGTGTGTGTGTGTGTGTGTGTGTGTGTGTGTGTGTGTGTGTGTGTGTGTGTGTGTGTGTGTGTGTGTGTGTTTATTCAGCAGCCTAACCTGGACATTAGCTGTAATTATCTGGGATGTAAAGATAGTTTAGGGTAGAGGAGACATCCTCCACACAGGCCGTAAATAAAGCCTGTGGCTGGACGGACAGACAGAGGTGGTCTGTGTGTCTGTAGACTCTAAAGGTCTGTGCCTTTATAAAGGTTATTTACAGCTGGGGACAGACAGATGGACAGATGGACGAGATTCACCGAGACGTCCATCGCCCGGGTAATGGATTCTACAGATCTAAGTGTTCTAGAATATGACTGTAGAAGTGACATGTGGGAGACTTGGGGAAATAATGGAACTACTGTAGCCTACAAAAACACAAACCAAGATAATTGTATCAATAAACGTTACTCACTGAAAGACACAAACCTTTCCCAACCAAACCATGTAGCCACTGAAACACAGATACTGAAACCAGAGGTAGAGAGAGAAGAGAGAGAGAGAAACAGATAGAGAACGAGAGATAGATGGGGTGAGAGATAGACAGAGAGAGAACGAGAGATAGATGGGGTGAGAGACAGAGAGAGAACGAGAGATAGATGGGGTGAGAGATAGATGGGGTGAGAGAGAAACAGATAGAGAACGAGAGATAGATGGGGTGAGAGATAGACAGAGAGAGAGAGACACAGATAGAGAACGAGAGTTAGATAGGGTGAGAGATAGACAGAGAGAGAGAGAAACAGATAGAGAACGAGAGATAGATGGGGTGAGAGATAGACAGATAGAGAACGAGAGATAGATGGGGTGAGAGATAGACAGAGAGAGAGAGAGAGAGAAACAGATAGAGAATGAGAGATAGATGGGGTGAGAGATAAACAGATAGAGAACGAGAGATAGATGGGGTGAGAGATAGATGTGGTGAGAGATAGACAGAGAGAGAGAGACACAGATAGAGAACGAGAGTTAGATAGGGTGAGAGATAGACAGAGAGAGAGAGAAACAGATAGAGAACGAGAGATAGATGGGGTGAGAGATAGACAGAGAGAGAGAGAAACAGATAGAGAACGAGAGATAGACGGGGTGAGAGATAGACGGGGTGAGAGATAGATGGGGTGAGAGATAGATGTGGTGAGAGATAGACGGGTGAGAGATAGACGGGGTGAGAGATAGATGGGGTGAGAGATAGACGGGGTGAGAGATAGATGGGGTGAGAGATAGATGGGGTAGATGGGGTGAGAGATAGACGGGGTGAGAGATAGATGGGGTGAGAGATAGACGGGGTGAGAGATAGATGGGGTGAGAGATAGACGAGTGAGAGATAGAAGGGGTGAGATGTAGGGGTGAGGGATGGGGAGGAATGGGGGAGGGGAGAGGAGGGAGGGGGATAGGAGAGAAGGATGGGGAGGAATGGGGATAGGAGAGAAGGGATGGGGAGGAATGGGGAGGGGGAGGAGGGGGAGGGGATAGGAGAGAAGGGATGGGGAGGAATGGGGGAGGGGGTCAGAGATAGACGGGGTGAGAGATAGATGGGGTGAGAGATAGACGGGGTGAGAGATAGATGGGGTGAGAGATAGATAGAGAACGAGAGATAGACGGGGTGAGAGATAGACGGGTGAGAGATAGACGGGGTGAGAGATAGATGGGGTGAGGGATAGATAGAGAACGAGAGATAGACGGGGTGAGAGATAGACGGGTGAGAGATAGACGGGGTGAGAGATAGACGGGGTGAGAGATAGACGGGTGAGAGATAGACGGGGTGAGAGATAGACGGGGTGAGAGATAGATGGGGTGAGGGATAGATAGAGAACGAGAGATAGACGGGGTGAGAGATAGACGGGTGAGAGATAGACGGGGTGAGAGATAGACGGGGTGAGAGATAGACGGGTGAGAGATAGACGGGTGAGAGATAGATGGGGTGAGAGATAGACGGGTGAGAGATAGACGGGGTGAGAGATAGACGGGTGAGAGATAGGGGTGAGAGATAGATGGGGTGAGAGATGGGGTGAGAGATAGACGGGGTGAGAGATAGACGGTGAGAGATAGATGGGGTGAGAGATAGACGGGGTGAGAGATAGACGGGGTGAGAGATAGACGGGGTGAGAGATAGACGGGTGAGAGATAGACGGGGTGAGAGATAGACGGGGTGAGAGATAGACGGGGTGAGAGATAGACGGGGTGAGAGATAGACGGGGTGAGAGATAGACGGGTGAGAGATAGGGGTGAGAGATAGATGGGGTGAGAGATAGACGGGTGAGAGATAGATGGGGTGAGAGATAGACGGGTGAGAGATAGACGGGGTGAGAGATAGACGGGGTGAGATAGACAGAGAGAGAGAGAAAACTAGAGAGTTTTTATAAGACTTATAGGAAGTGCTGTCGTATGCTATTTCCACCGGTTGTGTATAATTACATGAGATTAGAGGATACGTTCCTGGTCTCCATCCAAACACACATGATGCTCCTCCTACAGCCAGCCTCTGACATTAATAACATACTCTTTAAGGCTACGTCCCAAATCACACCCTATTCCCTATTTAGGGCACTATGTTTGACCAGGGCTTTCATAAAAAGTAGTGCACTAAAAAGGCTAGTCATTTGGGACACACACCTGCTATTTAAGACTATTTAAATGTGCATAGCCTACTATGATGAGGCAACGTCCAGACACGCAGGCATGGTTAGCCCAATGCTAGTGAGTAACTGCTGTGTGGATGGTGGTAGTAATGCTGGCTCTGCACCCCCCGACACACACACACACACACACACACAAGCACACACACACACACACAAACACACACATTTATGTGAAAAATGGGGATGTCAAAATGGGGACACACCTTTCCAGACACAAACACACCCTCTCTCCCTTACCTGTAGACGGTGTGGTCGTATGCCTCGGCGGAGGGGTATCCCAGCATGCCACACACCACACGGCTGCCGCTGAGGTCCCAGCCCTGGTCGCACACATGACGCCACCTCCCAGCATGCTTCACTTCCAAAACGCCCTCTGACAGCAGGCCGGTACGGACGCCTGTCAGAACGGGCCGGGAGACGCCTCCTCCAGTCTCACCCTACTGGCCGTCTGGGGAGGGGAGAGGAGGGGAGGGGGATAGGAGAGAAGGGATGGGGAGGAATGGGGGAGGGGGAGGAGGGGAGGGGGATAGGAGAGTGGGGATGGGGATGGGGATGGGGGATGGGGATGGGGATGGGGAGGAATGGGGAGTGGAGGGGAGGAGGGGGATAGGAGAGAAGGGATGGGGAGGAATGGGGAGGAGGAGGGAGGAGGGGAGGGGATAGGAGAGAAGGGATGGGGAGGAATGGGGAGGAGGGAGGGGAGGGATAGGAGAGAAGGGATGGGGAGGAATGGGGAGGAGGAGAGGAGGGGGGGATAGGAGAGAAGGGATGGGGAGAATGGGGAGGGGGGGAGGAGGGAGGGGGATAGGAGAGAAGGGATGGGGAGGAATGGGGGGAGGGGGAGGAGGAGGAGGGATAGGAGAGAAGGGATGGGGAGGAATGGGGGGGGGGGAGGAGGGGAGGGGATAGGAGAAGGATGGGGAGGAATGGGGAGGGAGAGGAGGGGGAGGGGGGGATAGGAGAGAAGGGATGGGGAGGAATGGGGGGAGGGGGAGGAGGGGATAGGAGAAGGGATGGGGAGGAATGGGGAGGGAGGGAGGGGATGGGGAGAGAAGGGGGGGAGGGAGAGAGGAGGGGGAGGGGATAGGAGAGAAGGGATGGGGAGGAATGGGGGAGGGGGAGGAGGGGAGGGGGATAGGAGAGAAGGGATGGGGAGGAATGGGGAAAGGACAGAACAGAATCTAACTTTAGTTGCCATCGCAGTCTCTCCACAACAAGGACATGAAGGAACAAACACACTGAAAACAGTGTGTGTGTGTGTGTGTGTGTGTGTGTGTGTGTGTGTGTGTGTGTGTGTGTGTGTGTGTGTGTGTGTGTGTGTGTGTGTGTGTGTGTGTGTATATCAAAAACGTTTATGCCCATTAAAATAACATCAAATTGATCAGAAATACAGTGTAGACATTGTTAATGTTGTAAATTACTATTGTAGCTGAAAACGGCTACAACAGCTTCATTAAATAGTACCCACAAAACACCAGTCTCAACGTCAACAGTGAAGAGGCGACTCCGGGATGCTGGCCTTCTAGGCAGAGTTGCAAAAAAAAAGCCACAACTCAGACTGGCCAATAAAAAGAAAAGATTAAGATGAGCAAAAGAACACAGACACTGGACAGAACACAGATACTGGACAGAACACAGACACTGGACAGAACACAGATACTGGACAGAACACAGACACTGGACAGAACACAGACACTGGACAGAACACAGACACTGGACAGAACACAGATACTGGACAGAACACAGACACTGGACAGAACACAGATACTGGACAGAACACAGACACTGGACAGAACACAGACACTGGACAGAACACAGACACTGGACAGAACACAGACACTGGACAGAGGATTCTGCCTAGAAGGCCAGCATCCCGGAGTCTCCTCTTCACTGTTGACGTTGAGACTGGTGTTTTGTGGGTACTATTTAATGAAGCTGCCAGTTGAGGACTTGTGAGGCGTGTCTAATGTACTTGTCCTCTTGCTCAGTTGTGCACCAGGGCCTCCGACTCCTCTTTCTATTCTGGTTAGCGCCAGTTTGCGCTGTTCTGTGAACTGCTGTACACAGCGTTGTATGAGATCTTCAGTTTCTTGTCAATTTCTCGCATGGAATAGTCTTCATTTCTCAGAACAAGAATAGACTGACGAGTTTCAGAAGAAAGTTCTTTGTTTCTGGCCATTTTGAACCTGTAATCAAACCCACAAATGCTGATGCTCCAGACATTCAGCTAGTGTAAAGAAGGCCAGTTTTATTGCTTCTTTCATCAGGACAACGGTTTTCAGCTGTGCTAATGTAACAGTATAGCTTCCGTCCCTCTCCTCGCCCCTACCTGGGCTCAAAATAGGGACCCTCTGCACACATTAACAACGGCCTCCCAAAAAGCATCGTTACCCATCGCGCCACAAAAGACGCGGCAGAGCAAGTAGCAAACTACTTCAAGGTCTCAGAGCGAGTGATGTCACCGATTGAAACGCTATTAGCGTGCATCCCGCTAACTAGCTAGCCATCGGTTACACTAACATAATTGCAAAAAGGGTTTTCTAATGATCAATTAGCCTTTAAAATGATAAACTTGGATTAGCTAACACAACGTGCCATTGGAACACAGGAGTGATGGTTGCTGATAATGGGCCTCTGTAGATATTCCATTAAAAATCAGCCGTTTCCAGCTACAATAGTAATTTACAACATTAACAATGTCTACACTGTATTTCTGATCAATTTGATGTTATTTTAATGGACAAAAAAAAAGTGCTTTCTTTCAAAAACAAGGACATTTCTAAGTGACCCCAAACTTTTGAAGGGTAGTGTATATATGTGTGTATATAGTATGTGTGTATAATGTGTGTATAACCTGTGTGTGTGTATTACGTTCCAAAACAGTGGTAAGGTCATGAACTTAGCCTCAGTATATAAGATATTACGAGGTCTAACAGATGGGTAGGTGATAGATGTTACGAGGTCTAACAGATGGGTAGGTGATAGATGGGCTGGTCTTTCCTCTGTGGAGGCTCTGCAAACAGCCCTGTGTTTAGGGAGTTGGGTCTGTTTACCTACTAGAGGTTGAGGCCTGAACGTGAGGGATACTGCCCATTATGAATTGGATCCGGAAAAGGCCTGGTTTTAGGGCCGTCTGTAATTACGGCGTGCCTATCGGGCTGTGGGCTCCTGGCTCCACCAATCAGCTTCCTGTACCCCGGGATTCGCCATGGGGCTACTTGAGGCGACCGTGGATAGGTACAGTGCAGTAGTGTTGGGGTGTGAAGTGTGGGGGCGGGTGTGTGTGTTGGGGGAGGGTTGAGTGTGTGTTTGTGGAATGAGAGAGAGAGAAAGGGGAAGCAAGAGAGAGGCAGAGCAAGACAGAGAGAATGAGAGAAAGGGGGAGCCAGAAAGAGGCAGAGCAAGACAGAGAGAATGAGAGAAAGGGGAGCCAGAGAGAGGCAGAGCAGGACAGAGAGAATGAGAGAAAGGGGGAGCCAGAAAGAGGCAGAGCAAGACAGAGAGAATGAGAGAAAGGGAAGCCAGAGAGAGGCAGAGCAGGACAGAGAGAATGAGAGAAAGAGAGAGAGGCAGAGAGAATGAGAGAAAGGGGGAGCCAGAGAGAGGCAGAGCAGGACAGAGAGAATGAGAGAAAGGGGAAGCCAGAGAGAGAGGACAGAGAGAATGAGAGAAGGACAGAGAGAATGAGAGAAAGGGGAAAGGGGAGCCAGAGAGAGGCAGAGCAGGACAGAGAGAATGAGAGAAAGGGGAAGCCAGAGAGAGGCAGAGCAGGACAGAGAGAATGAGAGAAAGGGGAAGCCAGAGAGAGGCAGAGCAGGACAGAGAGAATGAGAGAAAGGGGAAGCCAGAGAGAGGCAGAGCAGGACAGAGAGAATGAGAGAGGGAAAGGGGCAGAGCCAGAGAGAGAGCAGGGGAGCCAGAGAGAGGCAGAGCAGGCAGAGAGAATGAGAGAAAGGGGAAGCCAGAGAGAGGCAGAGCAGGACAGAGAGAATGAGAGAAAGGGGAAGCCAGAGAGAGGCAGAGCAGGACAGAGAGAATGAGAGAAAGGGGAAGCCAGAGAGAGGCAGAGCAGGACAGAGAGAATGAGAGAAAGGGGGAGCCAGAGAGAGGCAGAGCAGGACAGAGAGAATGAGAGAAAGGGGAGCCAGAGAGAGGCAGAGCAGGACAGAGAGAATGAGAGAAAGGGGGAGCCAGAGAGAGGCAGAGCAGGACAGAGAGAATGAGAGAAAGGGGGAGCCAGAGAGAGGCAGAGCAGGACAGAGAGAATGAGAGAAAGGAAGCCAGAGAGAGGCAGAGCAGACAGAGAGAATGAGAGAAAGGGGAGCCAGAGAGAGGCAGAGCAGGACAGAGAGAATGAGAGAAAGGGGAAGCCAGAGAGAGGCAGAGCAGGACAGAGAGAATGAGAGAAAGGGGGCCAGAGAGAGGCAGAGCAGGACAGAGAGAATGAGAGAAAGGAAGCCAGAGAGAGGCAGAGCAGGACAGAGAGAATGAGAGAAAGGGGAAGCCAGAGAGAGGCAGAGCAGGACAGAGAGAATGAGAGAAAGGGGGAGTCAGAGAGGCAGAGCAACAGAGAGAATGAGAGGGGAGCCAGAGAGAGGCAGAGCAGGACAGAGAGAATGAGAGAAAGGGGAACCAGAGAGAGGCAGAGCAGGACAGAGAGAATGAGAGAAAGGGGGAGCCAGAGAGGCAGAGCAGGACAGAGAGAATGAGAGAAAGGGGGAGCCAGAGAGAGGCAGAGCAGGACAGAGAGAATGAGAGAAAGGGGAAGCCAGAGAGAGGCAGAGCAGGACAGAGAGAATGAGAGAAAGGGGGAACCAGAGAGAGGCAGAGCAGGACAGAGAGAATGAGAGAAAGGGGGAACCAGAGAGAGGCAGAGCAGGACAGAGAGAATGAGAGAAAGGGGAACCAGAGAGAGGCAGAGCAGGACAGAGAGAATGAGAGAAAGGGGAACCAGAGAGAGGCAGAGCAGGACAGAGAGAATGAGAGAAAGGGGGAGCCAGAGAGAGGCAGAGCAGGACAGAGAGAATGAGAGAAAGGGGGAACCAGAGAGAGGCAGAGCAGGACAGAGAGAATGAGAGAAAGGGGAAGCCAGAGAGAGGCAGAGCAGGACAGAGAGAATGAGAGAAAGGGGAAGCCAGAGAGAGGCAGAGCAGGACAGAGAGAATGAGAGAAAGGGGAAGCCAGAGAGAGGCAGAGCAGGACAGAGAGAATGAGAGAAAGGGGGAGCCAGAGAGAGGCAGAGCAGGACAGAGAGAATGAGAGAAAGGGGGAGCCAGAGAGAGGCAGAGCAGGACAGAGAGAATGAGAGAAAGGGGAAGCCAGAGAGAGGCAGAGCAGGACAGAGAGAATGAGAGAAAGGGGAAGCCAGAGAGAGGCAGAGCAGGACAGAGAGAATGAGAGAAAGGGGAAGCCAGAGAGAGGCAGAGCAGGACAGAGAGAATGAGAGAAAGGGGGAGCCAGAGAGAGGCAGAGCAGGACAGAGAGAATGAGAGAAAGGGGAAGCCAGAGAGAGGCAGAGCAGGACAGAGAGAATGAGAGAAAGGGGAAGCCAGAGAGAGGCAGAGCAGGACAGAGAGAATGAGAGAAAGGGGGAGCCAGAGAGAGGCAGAGCAGGACAGAGAGAATGAGAGAAAGGGGGAGCCAGAGAGAGGCAGAGCAGGACAGAGAGAATGAGAGAAAGGGGAGCCAGAGAGAGGCAGAGCAGGACAGAGAGAATGAGAGAAAGGGGGAGCCAGAGAGAGGCAGAGCAGGACAGAGAGAATGAGAGAAAGGGGGAGCCAGAGAGAGGCAGAGCAGGACAGAGAGAATGAGAGAAAGGGGAAGCCAGAGAGAGGCAGAGCAGGACAGAGAGAATGAGAGAAAGGGGAAGCCAGAGAGAGGCAGAGCAGGACAGAGAGAATGAGAGAAAGGGGAAGCCAGAGAGAGGCAGAGCAGGACAGAGAGAATGAGAGAAAGGGGAGCCAGAGAGGCAGAGCAGGACAGAGAGAATGAGAGAAAGGGGGACCAGAGAGAGGCAGAGCAGGACAGAGAGAATGAGAGAAAGGGGGAGCCAGAGAGGCAGAGCAGGACAGAGAGAATGAGAGAAAGGGGAAGCCAGAGAGAGGCAGAGCAGGACAGAGAGAATGAGAGAAAGGGGGAGCCAGAGAGAGGCAGAGCAGGACAGAGAGAATGAGAGAAAGGGGAGCCAGAGAGAGGCAGAGCAGGACAGAGAGAATGAGAGAAAGGGGAAGCCAGAGAGGCAGAGCAGGACAGAGAGAATGAGAGAAAGGGGAAGCCAGAGAGAGGCAGAGCAGGACAGAGAGAATGAGAGAAAGGGGGAGCCAGAGAGAGGCAGAGCAGGACAGAGAGAATGAGAGAAAGGGGAAGCCAGAGAGAGGCAGAGCAGGACAGAGAGAATGAGAGAAAGGGGGAGCCAGAGAGAGGCAGAGCAGGACAGAGAGAATGAGAGAAAGGGGGAGCCAGAGAGAGGCAGAGCAGGACAGAGAGAATGAGAGAAAGGGGGAGCCAGAGAGAGGCAGAGCAGGACAGAGAGAATGAGAGAAAGGGGGAGCCAGAGAGAGGCAGAGCAGGACAGAGAGAATGAGAGAAAGGAAGCCAGAGAGAGGCAGAGCAGGACAGAGAGAATGAGAGAAAGGGGAAGCCAGAGAGAGGCAGAGCAGGACAGAGAGAATGAGAGAAAGGGGAGCCAGAGAGAGGCAGAGCAGGACAGAGAGAATGAGAGAAAGGGGGAAGCCAGAGAGAGGCAGAGCAGGACAGAGAGAATGAGAGAAAGGGGGAACCAGAGAGAGGCAGAGCAGGACAGAGAGAATGAGAGAAAGGGGAACCAGAGAGAGGCAGAGCAGAGACAGAGAGAATGAGAGAAAGGGGGAACCAGAGAGGCAGAGCAGGACAGAGAGAATGAGAGAAAGGGGAAGCCAGAGAGAGGCAGAGCAGGACAGAGAGAATGAGAGAAAGGGGAGCCAGAGAGAGGCAGAGCAGGACAGAGAGAATGAGAGAAAGGGGAGCCAGAGAGAGGCAGAGCAGGACAGAGAGAATGAGAGAAAGGGGGAGCCAGAGAGAGGCAGAGCAGGACAGAGAGAATGAGAGAAAGGGGAGCCAGAGAGAGGCAGAGCAGGACAGAGAGAATGAGAGAAAGGGGGAGCCAGAGAGAGGCAGAGCAGGACAGAGAGAATGAGAGAAAGGGGGAGCCAGAGAGAGGCAGAGCAGGACAGAGAGAATGAGAGAAAGGGGGAGCCAGAGAGAGGCAGAGCAGGACAGAGAGAATGAGAGAAAGGGGAAGCCAGAGAGAGGCAGAGCAGGACAGAGAGAATGAGAGAAAGGGGGAGTCAGAGAGAGGCAGAGCAGGACAGAGAGAATGAGAGAAAGGGGGAGCCAGAGAGAGGCAGAGCAGGACAGAGAGAATGAGAGAAAGGGGGAGCCAGAGAGAGGCAGAGCAGGACAGAGAGAATGAGAGAAAGGGGAAGCCAGAGAGAGGCAGAGCAGGACAGAGAGAATGAGAGAAAGGGGGAGCCAGAGAGAGGCAGAGCAGGACAGAGAGAATGAGAGAAAGGGGAGCCAGAGAGAGGCAGAGCAGGACAGAGAGAATGAGAGAAAGGGGGAGCCAGAGAGAGGCAGAGCAGGACAGAGAGAATGAGAGAAAGGGGGAGCCAGAGAGAGGCAGAGCAGGACAGAGAGAATGAGAGAAAGGGGAAGCCAGAGAGAGGCAGAGCAGGACAGAGAGAATGAGAGAAAGGGGGAGCCAGAGAGAGGCAGAGCAGGACAGAGAGAATGAGAGAAAGGGGGAGCCAGAGAGAGGCAGAGCAGGACAGAGAGAATGAGAGAAAGGGGGAGCCAGAGAGAGGCAGAGCAGGACAGAGAGAATGAGAGAAAGGGGAACCAGAGAGAGGCAGAGCAGGACAGAGAGAATGAGAGAAGGGGAAGCCAGAGAGAGGCAGAGCAGGACAGAGAGAATGAGAGAAAGGGGAGCCAGAGAGAGGCAGAGCAGGACAGAGAGAATGAGAGAAAGGGGGAGCCAGAGAGAGGCAGAGCAGGACAGAGAGAATGAGAGAAAGGGGAAGCCAGAGAGAGGCAGAGCAGGACAGAGAGAATGAGAGAAAGGGGGAACCAGAGAGAGGCAGAGCAGGACAGAGAGAATGAGAGAAAGGGAGCCAGAGAGAGGCAGAGCAGGACAGAGAGAATGAGAGAAAGGGGAAGCCAGAGAGAGGCAGAGCAGGACAGAGAGAATGAGAGAAAGGGGGAGCCAGAGAGGCAGAGCAGGACAGAGAGAATGAGAGAAAGGGGGAGCCAGGGAGAGGCAGAGCAGGACAGAGAGAATGAGAGAAAGGGGGAACCAGAGAGAGGCAGAGCAGGACAGAGAGAATGAGAGAAAGGGGAGCCAGAGAGAGGCAGAGCAGGACAGAGAGAATGAGAGAAAGGGGGAGCCAGAGAGAGGCAGAGCAGGACAGAGAGAATGAGAGAAAGGGGGAGCCAGAGAGAGGCAGAGCAGGACAGAGAGAATGAGAGAAAGGGGGAGCCAGAGAGAGGCAGAGCAGGACAGAGAGAATGAGAGAAAGGGGGAACCAGAGAGAGGCAGAGCAGGACAGAGAGAATGAGAGAAAGGGGGAGCCAGAGAGAGGCAGAGCAGGACAGAGAGAATGAGAGAAAGGGGGAGCCAGAGAGAGGCAGAGCAGGACAGAGAGAATGAGAGAAAGGGGGAGCCAGAGAGAGGCAGAGCAGGACAGAGAGAATGAGAGAAAGGGGAAGCCAGAGAGAGGCAGAGCAGGACAGAGAGAATGAGAGAAAGGGGGAGCCAGAGAGAGGCAGAGCAGGACAGAGAGAATGAGAGAAAGGGGGAGCCAGAGAGAGGCAGAGCAGGACAGAGAGAATGAGAGAAAGGGGGAACCAGAGAGAGGCAGAGCAGGACAGAGAGAATGAGAGAAAGGGGGAGCCAGAGAGAGGCAGAGCAGGACAGAGAGAATGAGAGAAAGGGGAACCAGAGAGAGGCAGAGCAGGACAGAGAGAATGAGAGAAAGGGGAAGCCAGAGAGAGGCAGAGCAGGACAGAGAGAATGAGAGAAAGGGGGAGCCAGAGAGAGGCAGAGCAGGACAGAGAGAATGAGAGAAAGGGGGAGAGAGAGGCAGACAGGACAGAGAGAATGAGAGAAAGGGGAAGCCAGAGAGAGGCAGAGCAGGACAGAGAGAATGAGAGAAAGGGGAAGCCAGAGAGAGGCAGAGCAGGACAGAGAGAATGAGAGAAAGGGGAAGCCAGAGAGAGGCAGAGCAGGACAGAGAGAATGAGAGAAAGGGGGAAGCCAGAGAGAGGCAGAGCAGGACAGAGAGAATGAGAGAAGGGGGAAGCCAGAGAGAGGCAGAGCAGGACAGAGAGAATGAGAGAAAGGGGAAACCAGAGAGAGGCAGAGCAGGACAGAGAGAATGAGAGAAAGGGGAAGCCAGAGAGGCAGAGCAGGACAGAGAGAATGAGAGAAAGGGGAAGCCAGAGAGAGGCAGAGCAGGACAGAGAGAATGAGAAAGGGGAAGCCAGAGAGAGGCAGAGCAGGACAGAGAGAATGAGAGAAAGGGGGAAGCCAGAGAGAGGCAGAGCAGGACAGAGAGAATGAGAGAAAGGGAACCAGAGAGAGGCAGAGCAGGACAGAGAGAATGAGAGAAAGGGGAAGCCAGAGAGAGGCAGAGCAGGACAGAGAGAATGAGAGAAAGGGGAAGCCAGAGAGAGGCAGAGCAGGACAGAGAGAATGAGAGAAAGGGGGAGTCAGAGAGAGGCAGAGCAGGACAGAGAGAATGAGAGAAAGGGGGAGCCAGAGAGGCAGAGCAGGACAGAGAGAATGAGAGAAAGGGGGAGCCAGAGAGAGGCAGAGCAGGACAGAGAGAATGAGAGAAAGGGGAAGCCAGAGAGAGGCAGAGCAGGACAGAGAGAATGAGAGAAAGGGGAAGCCAGAGAGAGGCAGAGCAGGACAGAGAGAATGAGAGAAAGGGGGAGCCAGAGAGAGGCAGAGCAGGACAGAGAGAATGAGAGAAAGGGGGAACCAGAGAGAGGCAGAGCAGGACAGAGAGAATGAGAGAAAGGGGAAGCCAGAGAGAGGCAGAGCAGGACAGAGAGAATGAGAGAAAGGGGAAGCCAGAGAGAGGCAGAGCAGGACAGAGAGAATGAGAGAAAGGGGAAGCCAGAGAGAGGCAGAGCAGGACAGAGAGAATGAGAGAAAGGGGAAGCCAGAGAGAGGCAGAGCAGGACAGAGAGAATGAGAGAAAGGGGAACCAGAGAGAGGCAGAGCAGGACAGAGAGAATGAGAGAAAGGGGGAGCCAGAGAGAGGCAGAGCAGGACAGAGAGAATGAGAGAAAGGGGGAGCCAGAGAGAGGCAGAGCAGGACAGAGAGAATGAGAAAGGGGAGCCAGAGAGAGGCAGAGCAGGACAGAGAGAATGAGAGAAAGGGGAGTCAGAGAGGCAGAGCAGGACAGAGAATGAGAGAAGCCAGAGAGAGGCAGAGCAGGACAGAGAGAATGAGAGAAAGGGGGAGCCAGAGAGAGGCAGAGCAGGACAGAGAGAATGAGAGAAAGGGGGAGCCAGAGAGAGGCAGAGCAGGACAGAGAGAATGAGAGAAAGGGGAGCCAGAGAGAGGCAGAGAATGCCAGAGAGAACAGAGATCAATGTCAGAGAGAAAAGAGCGTGGAGGATGCTAAGATATTACTTCTATATAATGATGAGAAAGGAGCCTTCGTATATGATAAGCAGATGAGTTGTAGATAACTGAGATATGTGATACCTCAGAGAGATGCTAAGAGTTAAGGACAGAGAGAACGAGACAAAGGAAGCCAGAGAGAAAGCAGAGCAGGACAGAGA
>NW_026288022.1:0-9572 GCF_023373465.1 Oncorhynchus keta
TTACGTATTGCTAGTAGAGTAGAACAGAGTAGAAACACAAACAGAACAGAGTAGAACAGAACAGAGTAGCAACTGGGTGAGTAGAGTAGAACAGAGTAGAGTAGAACAGACTAGAGAAGAACAGAACAGGAGAAGAAACAGAACAGAACAGAGAAGAACAGAAACAGAGGAACAGAGTAGAGTAGAACAGAGTAGAGTAGAACAGAACAGAGTAGAACAGAGTAGAGTAGAACAGAGTGAAATTAGAACAGACTAGAGAAGAACAGAACAGAGAAGAACAGAACAGAACAGAGAAGAACAGAACAGAGAGGAACAGAGTAGAGTAGAACAGAGTAGAGTAGAACAGAACAGAGTAGAACAGAGTAGAGTAGAACAGAGTAGAGTAGAACAGAGTAGAGTAGAACAGACTAGAGAAGAACAGAACAGAGAGTAAATAAACGTGAAGGTGGGACTACAGTAGCCACACCACAAAAGAGAAGAAAATGGAGGAACAGAGACAAATAGCCCGTTCCAAATAGCACCCTATTCTCTTGGTAGTGCACTTTGACCAGGGACTCTAGTCTACAGTAGTGCACCATTTAGGGAATAGGGTGCCATTTGGGACACATTCAAAACTAACACACAGTAGGAGAAAAGGATCATGTAAAGAACAGGAAGGGAATGCAGGACAAGATGTGGGTTGTATTACCTTTTACACCTTAAAGCAAAATCTGGTCTTCATGGAAAATAAAATTCATTGTGAAAATGTGAAAACCCTGTCTTTGAAGAAAACATACCCAGACACAACTAATGAATCACTGTTATGATCATTATGGATGTCTTTTGGAAAACTATAGGAAACATTCTATGGTACAGACAAACCATGGATGTCACCCATGGTCAGCTGAAACAAAACAAACAGATGGACATGTCCAGAATGACCATCGGTGACACATGTTCAGAGCCATCTCTATATACAACTCTGCTGTTTCTCTGGCCTAAGAATGACTATGGCCATATGTGCTGATGGGTACATTGTGACTGTTCTCCAGTCTGGCACAGCAGCAGGCTCTAGAGGCGAAAGAAACGCACACCTATTTAGGCGAGGTGCTGGCTAGCTTTGAATAGAACACTTCAAAAGATAAAGGAGAACCGCACACTCTAGGAGCTCAGATGCAAAAATATTTATGTCCAACTGTCTTCATCAGGGTTTTATGACAAACACTGCAGGTTGACTCATTTATATAGTGTCAAAAGACACACACAGGTGTCTGTAATCATGGCCGAGTGTGGCCTGATATCATTGGTTAATTCACATATATTAAAATAGCATACAAAAAACATAAATGGATGGCGTACGATCATAGATACAATTTGAATACATAAGCCTAGAAACATTTACAATGAACAGCAAAATCACAATAATCACAAGAATGGCTTCAGATCAAGGGAGCAAGGGTCTTTAAGTTAAAGATCCAGGCAGCCTCTCGTTTTGAGAATAACTTGTCGAGGTCACCCTCTCCTAGGGAGGGTGACATGTTCGATGACAATATAACAGAGACGAAATCGAGTGGTTTTCTTCCAAAAAGTGGGCCGCAACTGGGTAAGTCAAGTTTTTGCACCTAATGGTGCTACGATGCTCGGAGATACGTACTTTTAATTCGCTTTGATTTACCCACATATTTTTTCCACAAGGACAAGTTATAAGATAAATAACTGCCTTAGTGGAGCACGTGATAAAACCAGCAGCAGGCTCTAACTGAACCAGACAGATAGTCTCCATCTCCTAAACAAACACCAGCAGCAGGCTCTAACTGAACCAGAGAGATAGTCTCCATCTCCTAAACAAACACCAGCAGCAGGCTCTAACTGAACCAGACAGATAGTCTCCATCTCCTAAACAAACACCAGCAGCAGGCTCTAACTGAACCAGACAGATAGTGTCCATCTCCTAAACAAACACCAGCAGCAGGCTCTAACTGAACCAGAGAGATAGTCTCCATCTCCTAAACAAACACCAGCAGCAGGCTCTAACTGAACCAGACAGATAGTCTCCATCTCCTAAACAAACACCAGCAGCAGGCTCTAACTGAACCAGAGAGATAGTCTCCATCTCCTAAACAAACACCAGCAGCAGGCTCTAACTGAACCAGAGAGATAGTCTCCATCTCCTAAACAAACACCAGCAGCAGGCTCTAACTGAACCAGAGAGATAGTCTCCATCTCCTAAACAAACACCAGCAGCAGGCTCTAACTGAACCAGAGAGATAGTCTCCATCTCCTAAACAAACACCAGCAGCAGGCTCTAACTGAACCAGACAGATAGTCTCCATCTCCTAAACAAACACCAGCAGCAGGCTCTAACTGAACCAGAGATAGTCTCCATCTCCTAAACAAACACCAGCAGCAGGCTCTAACTGAACCAGACAGATAGTCTCCATCTCCTAAACAAACACCAGCAGCAGGCTCTAACTGAACCAGAGAGATAGTCTCCATCTCCTAAACAAACACCGGCAGCAGGCTCTAACTGAACCAGAGAGATAGTCTCCATCTCCTAAACAAACACCGGCAGCAGGCTCTAACTGAACCAGAGAGATAGTCTCCATCTCCTAAACAAACACCACCAGCAGCAGACTCTAACTGAACCAGAGAGATAGTCTCCATCTCCTAAACAAACACCAGCAGCAGGCTCTAACTGAACCAGACAGATAGTCTCCATCTCCTAAACAAACACCAGCAGCAGGCTCTAACTGAACCAGAGAGATAGTCTCCATCTCCTAAACAAACACCAGCAGCAGGCTCTAACTGAACCAGAGAGATAGTCTCCATCTCCTAAACAAAAACAAACACCAGCAGCAAACTCTAACTGAACCAGAGAGATAGTCTCCATCTCCTAAACAAACACCGGCAGCAGGCTCTAACTGAACCAGAGAGATAGTCTCCATCTCCTAAACAAACACCGGCAGCAGGCTCTAACTGAACCAGAGAGATAGTCTCCATCTCCTAAACAAACACCAGCAGCAGGCTCTAACTGAACCAGAGAGATAGTCTCCATCTCTAAACAAACACCAGCAGCAGGCTCTAACTGAACCAGAGAGATAGTCTCCATCTCCTAAACAAACACCAGCAGCAGGCTCTAACTGAACCAGAGAGATAGTCTCCATCTCCTAAACAAACACCACCAGCAGCAGACTCTAACTGAACCAGAGAGATAGTCTCCATCTCCTAAACAAACACCAGCAGCAGGCTCTAACTGAACCAGAGAGATAGTCTCCATCTCCTAAACAAACACCAGCAGCAGGCTCTAACTGAACCAGAGAGATAGTCTCCATCTCCTAAACAAACACCAGCAGCAGGCTCTAACTGAACCAGAGATAGTCTCCATCTCCTAAACAAACACCAGCAGCAGACTCTAACTGAACCAGAGAGATAGTCTCCATCTCCTAAACAAACACCAGCAGCAGGCTCTAACTGAACCAGACAGATAGTCTCCATCATCTCCTAAACAAACACCAGCAGCAGGCTCTAACTGAACCAGAGAGATAGTCTCCATCTCCTAAACAAACACCAGCAGCAGGCTCTAACTGAACCAGACAGATAGTCTCCATCTCCTAAACAAACACCAGCAGCAGGCTCTAACTGAACCAGAGAGATAGTCTCCATCTCCTAAACAAACACCAGCAGCAGGCTCTAACTGAACCAGAGAGATAGTCTCCATCTCCTAAACAAACACCAGCAGCAGGCTCTAACTGAACCAGAGAGATAGTCTCCATCTCCTAAACAAACACCACCAGCAGCAGACTCTAACTGAACCAGAGATAGTCTCCATCTCCTAAACAAACACCAGCAGCAGGCTCTAACTGAACCAGACAGATAGTCTCCATCTCCTAAACAAACACCAGCAGCAGGCTCTAACTGAACCAGAGAGATAGTCTCCATCTCCTAAACAAACACCAGCAGCAGGCTCTAACTGAACCAGAGAGATAGTCTCCATCTCCTAAACAAACACCAGCAGCAAACTCTAACTGAACCAGAGAGATAGTCTCCATCTCCTAAACAAACACCGGCAGCAGGCTCTAACTGAACCAGAGAGATAGTCTCCATCTCCTAAACAAACACCGGCAGCAGGCTCTAACTGAACCAGAGAGATAGTCTCCATCTCCTAAACAAACACCGGCAGCAGGCTCTAACTGAACCAGAGAGATAGTCTCCATCTCCTAAACAAACACCAGCAGCAGGCTCTAACTGAACCAGAGAGATAGTCTCCATCTCCTAAACAAACACCAGCAGCAGGCTCTAACTGAACCAGAGAGATAGTCTCCATCTCCTAAACAAACACCACCAGCAGCAGACTCTAACTGAACCAGAGAGATAGTCTCCATCTCCTAAACAAACACCAGCAGCAGGCTCTAACTGAACCAGACAGATAGTCTCCATCTCTAAACAAACACCAGCAGCAGGCTCTAACTGAACCAGAGAGATAGTCTCCATCTCCTAAACAAACACCAGCAGCAGGCTCTAACTGAACCAGAGAGATAGTCTCCATCTCCTAAACAAACACCAGCAGCAAACTCTAACTGAACCAGAGAGATAGTCTCCATCTCCTAAACAAACACCAGCAGCAGGCTCTAACTGAACCAGACAGATAGTCTCCATCTCCTAAACAAACACCAGCAGCAGGCTCTAACTGAACCAGAGAGATAGTCTCCATCTCCTAAACAAACACCAGCAGCAGGCTCTAACTGAACCAGAGAGATAGTCTCCATCTCCTAAACAAACACCAGCAGCAGGCTCTAACTGAACCAGAGAGATAGTCTCCATCTCCTAAACAAACACCAGCAGCAGGCTCTAACTGAACCAGAGAGATAGTCTCCATCTCCTAAACAAACACCAGCAGCAGGTTCTAACTGAACCAGAGAGATAGTCTCCATCTCCTAAACAAACACCAGCAGCAGGCTCAAACTGAACCAGAGAGATAGTCTCCATCTCCTAAACAAACACCAGGGAAGTGAGGGATGGTGAGGAGGGAGGAGGAGAGGAGGAAGAGAGGAAGAATGTGGAGAATAATCTATCCCAATTCAATAAAGACTCATTCTCATCTTGTGAAGAGAAAGTGGTGTGTGTTATTGGATATTAAGATTCCTGGCACAGAGGGTGTGTGTGTGTGTGTTTCATTCTCAGGCGAGCTGTTCAATTCCCGTCGGCAAAGGATGAAAAATCAACATAGCTTGGAATCACTGATCTACCATAGCATCTAAAACACCGACTTCAGTTTTACACTGCTAGGGGAATATTTAAAAATATATATACAGTGAGAGAAAAAAGTATTTGATCCCCTGCTGATTTTGTACGTTTGCCCACTGACAAAGAAATGATCAGTCTATAATTGTAATGGTGGTTTATTTGAACAGTGAGAGACAGAATAACAACAACAAAATCCAGAAAACGCAGGTCAAAATGTTATAAATTGATTTGCATTTTAATGAGGGAAATAAGTATTTGACCCCCTCTCAATCAGAAAGATTTTGGCACCCAAGTGTCTTTTACACAGGTAACGAGCTGAGATTAGGAGCACACTCTTAAAGGGAGTGCTTCTAATCTCAGTTGTTACCTGTATAAAGACACCTGTCCACAGAAGCAATCATTCAATCAGATTCCAAACTCTCCACCATGACCAAGACCAAAGAGCTCTCCAAGGATGTCAGGGACAAGATTGTAGACCTACACAAGGCTGGAATGGGCTACAAGACCATCGCCAAGCAGCTTGGTGAGAAGGTGACAACAGCTGGTGTGATTATTCACAAATGGAAGAAACACAAAATAACTGTCAATCTCCCTCGGCCCGGGGCTCCATGCAAGATCTCACCTCGTGGAGTTGCAATGATCATGAGAACAGTATGGAATCAGCCCAGAACTACACAGGAGGATCTTGTCAATGATCTCAAGGCAGCTGGGACCATAATCACCAAGAAAACGATTGGTAACACACTACGCCGTGAAGGACTGAAATCCTGCAGCGCCTGCGAGGTCCCCCTGCTCAAGAAAGCACATATACATGCCCGTCTGAAGTTTGCCAATGAACATCTGAATGATTCAGAGGACAACTGGGTGAAAGTGTTGTGGTCAGATGAGACCAAAATGGAGCTCTTTGGCATCAATTCGCTGTGTTTGGAGGAGGAGGAATGCTGCCTATGACCCCATGAACACCATCCCCACCGTCAAACATGGAGGTGGAAACATTATGCTTTGGGGGTGTTTTTCTGCTAAGGGGACAGGACAACATGTACCGTCAAATCTTGGGTGAGAAGCCAGGGCATTGAAAATGGGTCGTGGATGGGTATTCCAGCATGACAATGACACAAAACACACGGCAAGGGCAACAAAGGAGTGGTTCAAGAAGAAGCACATTAGGTCCTGGAGTGGCCTAGCCAGTCTCCAGACCTTAATCCCATAGAAAATCTGTGGAGGGAGCTGAAGGTTTGAGTTGCCAAACGTCAGCCTCGAAACCTTAATGACTTGGAGAAGATCTGCAAAGAGGAGTGGGACAAAATCCCTCCTGAGATGTGTGCAAACCTGGTGGCCAACTATAAGAAACGTCTGACCTCTGTGATTGCCAACAAGGGTTTTGCCACCAAGTACTAAGTCATGTTTTGCAGAGGGGTCAAATACTTATTTCCCTCATTAAAATGCAAATCAATTTATAACATTTTTGACATGCGTTTTTCTGGATTTTTTTTTTGTTGTTATTCTGTCTCACTGTTTAAATGAACCTTCCATTAAAATTATAGACTGATCATTTCTTTGTCAGTGGGCAAACGTACAAAATCAGCAGGGGTCAAATACTTTTTTCCCTCACTGTATACAGTGGGGCAAAAAAGTATTTAGTCAGCCACCAATTGTGCAAGTTCTCCCACTTAAAAGATGAGAGAGGCCTGTCATTTTTCATCATAGGTACACTTCAACTATGACAGACAAAATGAGAAAAAAATCTAGAAAATCACATTGTAGGATTTTTGGCAAATTATGGTGGACATAAGTATTTGGTCACCTACAAACAAGTAAGATTTCTGGCTCTCACAGACCTGTAACTTTGTCTTTAAGAGGCTCCTCTGTCCTCCATTCGTTACCTGTATTAATGGCACCTGTTCAGTTTTATTTATCAGTATAAAAGACACCTGTCCACAACCTCGAACAGTCACACTCCAAACTTCACTATGGCCAAGACCAAAGAGCTGTCAAAGGACATCAGAAACAAAATTGTAGACCTGCACCAGGCTGGGAAGACTGAATCTGCAATAGGTAAGCAGCTTGGTTTGAAGAAATCAACTGTGGGGAGCAATTAGGAAATGGAAGACATACAAGACCACTGATAATCTCCTCGATCTGGGGCTCCACGCAAGATCTCACCCCGTGGGTCAAAATGATCACAAGAACGGTGAGCAAAAATCCCAGAACCACACGTGGGGGACCTAGTGAATGACCTGCAAGAGCTGGGACCAAAGAAACAAAGCCTACCATCAGTAACACACTACGCCACCAAGGACTCAAATCATGCAGTGCCAGACGTGTCCCCCTGCTTAAGCCAGTACACATGTCCAGGCCCGTCTGAAGTTTTCTAGAGAGCATTTGGATGATCCAGAAGAAGATTGGGAGAATGTCATATGGTCAGATGAAACCAAAATATATATTTTGGTAAAAACTCAACTCGTCGTGTTTGGAGGACAAAGAATGCTGAGTTGCATCAAAGAACACCATACCTACTGTGAAGCATGGGGGTGGAAACGCCGTGCTTTGGGGCTGTTTTTCTGCAAAGGGACCAGGACGACTGATCAATGTAAAGGAAAGAATGAATGGGGCCATGTATCGTGAGATTTTGAGTGAAACCTCCTTCCATCAGCAAGGGCATTGAAGATGAAACGTGGCTGGGTCTTTCAGCATGACAATGATCCCAAACACACCGCCCGAGCAACAGGAGTGGCTTCGTAAGAAGCATTTCAAGGTCCTGAGTGGCCTAGCCAGTCTCCAGATCTCAACCCCATAGAAAATCTTTGGAGGGAGTTGAAAGTCAGTGTTGCCCAGCAACAGCCCCAAAAACATCACTGCTCTAGGAGATCTGCATGGAGGAATAGGCCAAAATACCAGCAACAGTGTGTGAAAGCTTGTGAAGACTTACAGAAAACATTTGACCTCTGTCATTGCCAACAAAGGGTATATAACAAAGTATTGAGATAAACTTTTGTTATTGACCAAATACTTATTTTCCACCATAATTTGCAAATAAATAAATAAAAGATCCTACAATGTGATTTTCTGTTTTTTCTTCTTCTAATTTGGTCTGTCATAGTTGAAGTGTACCTATGATGAAAATTACAGGCCTCATCTTTTTAAGTGGGAGAACTTGCACAATTGGTGGCTGACTAAACACTTTTTGCCCCACTGTATATATATATTTAACTAGGCAAGTCAGGGGATAGACCTATTGACTCGTAGATTATTCACTAAATGAAGCATTTGGTGTCATACAAGGCACCCGTGAATATACAGCCCACCTGTGAATATACAGCCCACCTGTGAATATACAGCCCACCTGTGAATATACAGCCCACCTGTGGCCATCTATCTCTATAGAGCTGCTGTCTATGCCGTATAACAAAATCAGTATTTAAGTAGTTCTTCTTAATAAATAAGGTATACTTTTGTGCCAGCTGAATACCAGCTATCAATCACTTAGATCATGTATTTTCAGGTAGAGATACCTTGAAGCAACTGCTATCCCTCTAGATTGCATTCTTCTGTCTCTTTTACATAGCAGGCATAAAGAAGAAAGACCAGACAAGAAGGCACGCAATGGATTATGGCCATTGTAGTAAAATAAAAATTAAAACCACTTGTGCCCTCTCAGTTTTAGTTTTATGTCCCTATATAAAAATAGCAAAAAAGTTCAAATGATTGAGTGACAGGTTGGCACAAAATATGTATCTTCGCCGCGCTGTGTCAGCACCACGGACAGAGCGTCAACCTGTAGGGGGGCTATGGAAAAGCCACTGCGGTAGTTAGGTATAAAAAAGTGGGGAAAACACTTCTCATCTCTGTGGTAGGCTAAGTGAATAACGGGATTCGCATCCACCTGTAGTTTTTGATTTATACGGTTGGGGTCAAGTTTACCAGTCGGGCCCAAGTGAGGACACCTTGTTGGAGGCTGAATGGTCTCATTCCTGCTCCTCTGCTGTTCCTATGGGAGGCTCTCTTGCAGGAGTTTCTGCCCTATGATAGGGTGTGTGACGTTTTCATCCCGACATCGATTGACACTGAATTGATTATGACTGAGCTCTCTTCAGAGCCTGGAGAGGAGAGGGTGTGCTTTGACCCTTTCCTGGGCTTGGAGAGAAAATGACTGCATCGCAGCATGTTCCTGGGTGTGACACAGAGGGTTTTACTACTGGAGGGGTCTAGAGACAACCCCAGTGTCCACTGTGCATCGTTCAGGGAGAATGCTCCATACCTGCTTCAACAAAGGCCTATGCAGGGAGGTTTGTGCCACCGCATCGCCAAAGGTTAGTGGGCAGTTTAAGGCCAGTGAAATGTGTTTACCT
>NW_026288023.1:0-9634 GCF_023373465.1 Oncorhynchus keta
ATTTTATTTATTTTTATTTTTATTTCACCTTTATTTAACCAGGTAGGCTAGTTGAGAACAAGTTCTCATTTGCAACTGCGACCTGGCCAAGATAAAGCATAGCAGTGTGAACAGACAACACAGAGTTACACATGGAGTAAACAATTAGCAAGTCAATAACACAGTAGAAAAAAATGGGCAGTCTATATACAATGTGTGCAAAAGGCATGAGGAGGTAGGCGAATAATACAATTTTGCAGATTAACACTGGAGTGATAAATGATCAGATGGGCATGTACAGGTAGAGATATTGGTGTGCAAAAGAGCAGAAAAGTAAATAAATAAAAACAGTATAAAAACAGTATGGGAATGAGGTAGGTGAAAAAGGGTGAGCTATTTACCTATAGACTATGTACAGCTGCAGCGATCGGTTAGCTGCTCGGATAGCTGATGTTTGAAGTTGGTGAGGGAGATAAAAGTCTCCAACTTCAGCGATTTTTGCAATTGCTCCAGTCACAGGCAGCAGAGTTACTGAACTAAAGGCGGCCAAATGAGGTGTTGGCTTTAGGATGATCAGTGAGATACACCTGCTGGAGCGCGTGCCACGGATGGGTGCTGACATCGTGACCAGTGAACTGGAGATAGCATGGAGCTTTACCTAGCATGGACTTGTAAATGACCTGAGCCAGTGGGTCTGGCGACGAATATGTAGTGAGGGCCAGCCGACTAGAGCATACAAGTCGCAGTGGTGGGTGGTATAAGGTGTTTAGTGACAAAACGGATGGCACTGTGATAGACTGCATCCAGTTTGCTGAGTAGAGTGTTGGACAGCCATTTTGTAGATGACATCGCCGGTCCAGGATCGGCAGGATAGTCAGTTTTACTAGGTAAGCTTGGCAGCGTGAGTGAAGGAGGCTTTGTTGCGGAATAGAAAGCCGACCTGGATTTGATTTTGATTGGAGATGTTTGATGAGTCTGAAGGAGAGTTTGCAGTCTAGCCAGACACCTAGGTACTTATAGATGTCCACATATTCAAGGTTGGAACTATCCAGGGTGGTGATGCTAGTCGGGCATGCGGGTGCAGGCAGCGATCGCGTTGAAAAGCATGCATTTGGTTTTACTCGCGTTTAAGAGCAGTTGAGGCCACGGAAGGAGTGCTGTATGGCACAGCTGGTTTGAGGTTTGATAGCACAGTGTCCAATGACGGGCCGAAAGTATAGAATGGTGTCGTCTCATGAGAGGTGATCAGGGAATCGCCCGCAGCAAGAGCAACATCATTGATATATACAGAGAAAAGAGTCGGCCCGAGAATTGAACCCTGTGGCACCCCATAGAGACTGCCAGAGGACCGGACAGCATGCCTCTGATTTGACACACTGAACTCTGTCTGCAAAAAGTAATTGCGTGAACCAGGCAGTCATCCGAAAACCGAGGCTGTTGAGTCTGCCGATAAGAATTTGGTGATTGACAGAGTCGAAAGCCTTGGCGAGGTCGATGAAGACGGCTGCACAGTACTGTCTTTATCCATGGCGGTTATGATATCATTTAGTACCTTGAGTGTGGCTGAGGTGCACTCCCGTGACCGGCTCGGAAACCAGATTGCACAGCGGAGAAGGTACGGTGGGATTCGAGATGGTCAGTGACCTGTTTGTTGACTTGGCTTTCGAAGACCTTAGATAGGCAGGGCAGGATGGATATAGGTCTATAGCAGTTTGGGTCCAGGGTGTCTCCTCCTTTGAAGAGGGGGATGACTGCGGCAGCTTTCAATCCTTGGGGATCTCAGACGATATGAAAGAGAGGTTGAACAGGCTGGTAATAGGGGTTGCGACAATGGCGGCAGATAGTTTCAGAAATAGCGGGTCCAGATTGTCAAGCCCAGCTGATTTGTACGGGTCCAGGTTTTGCAGCTCTTTCAGAACATCTGCTATCTGGATTTGGGTAAAAGGAGAACCTGGAGAGGCTTGGGTGAGGAACTACGGGGGGGGCGGAGCTGTTGGCCGAGGTTGGAGTAGCCAGGCGGAAGGCATGGCCAGCCGTTGAGAAGTGCTTATTGAAGTTTTCGATAATCATGGATTTATCGGTGGAGACCGTGTTTCCTAGCCTCAGTGCAGTGGGCAGCTGGGAGGAGGTGCTCTTGTTCTCCATGGACTTCACAGTGTCCCAGAACTTTTGGAGTTGGAGCTACAGGATGCAAACTTTTGCCTGAAGAAGCTGGCCTTAGCTTTCCTGACTGACTGCGTGTATTGGTTCCCTGACTTCCCTGAACAGTTGCATATCACGGGGGCTATTCGATGCTATTGCAGTCCGCCACAGGATGTTTTTGTGCTGGTCGAGGGCAGTCAGGTCGGGAGTGAACAAGGGCTGTATCTGTTCTTGGTTCTGCATTTTTTTGAACGGAGCATGCTTATCCAAAATGGTGAGGAAGTTATTTTAAAGAATGACCAGGCATCCTCAACTGACGGGATGAGGTCAATGTCCTTCCAGGATATTAACGGGCCAGGTCGATTAGAAAGGCCTGCTCACAGAAGTGTTTTAGGGGAGCGTTTGACAGTGATGAGGGTGGTCGTTTGACTGCGGCTCCGTGGCGGATACAGGCGATGAGGCAGTGATCGCTGAGATCCTGGTTGAAGACAGCGGAGGTATATTTGAGGGCCAGTTGGTCAGATGACGTCTATGAGGGTGCCCTTGTTTACAGAGTTAGGGTTGTACCTGGTGGTTCCTTGATGATTTGCGTGAGATTGAGGGCATCTAGCTTAGATTGTAGGACTGCCGGGTGTTAAGCATATCCCAGTTTAGGTCACCTAACAGGACAAACTCTCTAGATGGGGGCGATCAATTCACAAATGGTGTCCAGGGCACAGCTGGGAGCTGACGGGGTCGGTAGCAGGCGGCAACAGTGAGACTTGTTTCTGGGAGAGTATTTTCAAAATTAGTAGTTCAAACTGTTTGGGTATGGACCTGAAAGTATGACATTACTTTGCAGGCTATCTCTGCAGTAGACTGCGACTCCGCCCCCCTTTGGCAGTTCTATCTTGACGGAAGATGTTATAGTTGGGTATGGAAATCTCTGAATTTTGGTGGCCTTCCTGAGCCAGGATTCAGACACGGCAAGGACATCAGGGTTAGCAGAGTGTGCTAAAGCAGTGAGTAAAACAAACTTAGGGAGGAGGCTTCTGATGTTGACATGCATAAAACCAAGACTTTTTCGATCACAGAAGTCAACAAATGAGGGTACCTGGGGACATGCAGGGCCTGGGTTTACCTCCACATCACCCGCGGAACAGAGAAGGAGTAGTATGAGGGTGCGGCTAAAAGGCTATCAAAACTGGTCGCCTAGAGCGTTAGAGGCAGAGGATAAGAGGAGCAGGTTTCTGGGCATGGTAGAATATATTCAGGGCATAATGCGCAGACAGGGGCAGGTGGGGTAGGGTACAGCGGGAGGTAAGCCCAGGCACTGGGTGATGAGAGGTTGTATCTCGGACATGCTGGTTGTAATGGGGTGAGGTCACCGCATGTGTGGGGGGTGGGACAAAGGTAACAGGGGTATGCAGAGTGGATCTAGGGGCTCCATTGTGAACTAAAACAATGATAACTAACCTGAACAACAGTATACAAGGCATATTGACATTTGGGAGAGACATACAGCAAGAGGCATACAGTAATCACAGGTGTTGAATTGGGAAAGCTAGCTAAAAACAGTAGTAGAGGCTAATCAGCTAGCACAACAAGCAACAGGTAAAATGGCGTTGACTAGGCAACTGGGTCGACAGATAAAACAAACAAGCAGAATGGAGTACCGTGATTAATGGACAGTCAGCGTCGTCAGCTAATAGCAGCCAAGAGATCAGTGTCAGGGCAGCGGTGGATGGGCAGGAAGCTGGCTGGCGAGTGTTATCCAGGTTTAAAAAAACCCTAACAATGACTAAATAGCTTGTAGCTAGTTGGCTGGTTAGCATCTGGAGTTCTTGAGTGTGTCATAAAAATAAAATAAAAATTAAAGGTGATAGCGATTCCGTATCACAGTGGGTGAGGCAGGTTTCCGGAAGGTATAAACAAAATAAAAATCAAAGAGAGATAGAAAGTAAATGGGTTCAGAGTGTTTAGAACGCAGTGAGCCAGATGGTTAGCAGGCCTGTGCTAACAAGCTAACAGTTCGTAGGCCCGGGCTAGACAAGCTAACCGTTAGCAGGCCGAATTAGCAAGCAGGGAGATAGCGAGGGCTAGAGAGCTAACCTTTGGGGGACGTCGCGATGGGATGAGTCTGTTTATTCCTCTTCTTGCGGTGACATCGACAGACCGGTCGTGGGCCCGGGTAATTGTAGCCCAGGAGTATGCTACAGGTGCTCTAGTACGCTAGGTGAGCTGGAGACACAGCGTTTCAGAAAGCTCACGGGCCTTGGCCAGCAGATGGATCTTTGGCGATGTCGCAACGAAAAAGCCTGTTGAAACCACCTCGGACGATTATGTCGGCGGACCAGTCGTGATGGATCGAGGCGGGGCTCCGTGTCGGCAGTAAAGGTCCAGGCCAATTGGCAAGAGGTATTGTTGGGCCTCTTCGGCTAGTCGGGAGATGGGCTTAGCTCAAGGCTAACTGTAGCTTGTTTTTGGGACAGAGACGTTAGCCAGGAGTAGCCACTCCCGGATTGCAGCTAGCTAGTTGCGATGATCGGTGTAAGAGTTCAGAGCTTAGGTGGAATCCGGAGATGTGAGCAGAGAAGAGCAGTCTGATATGCTCTGGGTCGCTGGTGTCCCTAGTTAGCTTTGAAGACCGCTAGCAATGGCTAACTGAGTAGTAGCTAGTTAGCTGGGCTAGCTTCTGACGGTTCTAAAGTAAAGTATAGAAAAGCAGATCCGTACCACATTGGGTGATGCGGGTTGCAGGATATATATTCAGCTCTAGTTTGAAAGTGAGATTAAAATATGTACGAAATATACAGAAAAAAAACGAAGAAAACTATATTTACACTAGACAGGACGGGACAAGACAAAACACACGTCCGATTGCTACGCCCATCTTGGATAGAACAAACTATCTATGAGTCTATAACTATGAGTCTATAACTATGAGTCTATAACTAACTATGAGTCTATAACTAACTATGAGTCTATAACTATCTATGAGTCTATAACTATCTATGAGTCTATAACTATCTATGAGTCTATAACTAACTATGAGTCTATAACTAACTATGAGTCTATAACTATCCATGAGTCTATAACTAACTATGAGTCTATAACTAACTATGAGTCTATAACTATCTATGAGTCTATAACTAACTATGAGTCTATAACTATGAGTCTATAACTATGAGTCTATAACTAACTATGAGTCTAACTATCTAGAGTCTATAACTATCTATGAGTCTATAACTATTTATGGGCTTTTTAATGCAGTGTGGTACTCGCCTCCTTCAGTCAGGTACTCAGTCATGAGAGACAGACAGCTTGGGGAGGGTTTGTATTCTTTTAGCCAGGAATATAAAACCTGGCCATAGTATTGAGCCTCTCCCAGAGGGGGTTCAGGTAGGGCCAGGTCACCTTCTCCAGTCGAGGCCCATTGAGCCTCTCCCAGAGGGGGTTCAGGTAGGGCCAGGTCACCTTCTCCAGTCGAGGCCCATTGAGCCTCTCCCAGAGGGGTTCAGGTAGGGCCAGGTCACCTTCTCCAGTCGAGGCCCATTGAGCCTCTCCCAGAGGGGTTCAGGTAGGGCCAGGTCACCTTCTCCAGTCGAGGCCCATTGAGCGTCTCCCAGAGGGGTTCAGGTAGGGCCAGGTCACCTTCTCCAGTCGAGGCCCATTGAGCCTCTCCCAGAGGGGGTTCAGGTAGGGCCAGGTCACCTTCTCCAGTCGAGGCCTATTGGAACCTCTCCCAGAGGGGGTTCAGGTAGGGCCAGGTCACCTTCTCCAGTCGAGGCTCATTGGAACCTCTCCCAGAGGGGGTTCAGGTACGAACCGGTCACCATCTCCTCCCAGGCCCGTAACCGTGCCAACAGGACTCCAGGAGAACCTATTCACCCTTGAATGATGGATGCATCCCTCCGCCTCCCCATTGGCATGTAATGATGTAATGATTAATGCTACAACATGATGGATGGAATGCTCACTCATATAGGAAGAGAGAGAGAGGCGCACATCACACCCTCCTTCCTCTGGCAGCTGACTGTCTCTGGTTGTTTTCCCTGCTGTGTAAATTACACAACGTCTCCTTTAGGAAGCAATCAGCAGGTCAATGTGTTTGGCTTCAGAATTCAGCGAGGGAACACTGTATGTGTCCCAAATGTCCCCCTATGGGCCCTGGTCTAAAGTAGTGCACCCCTATTCCCTATGGGCCCTGGTCTAAAGTAGTGCACCCCTATTCCCTATGGGCCCTGGTCTAAAGTAGTGCACCCTATTCCCTATGGGCCCTGGTCTAAAGTAGTGCACCCCTATTCCCTATGGGCCCTGGTCTAAAGTAGTGCACCCCTATTCCCTATGGGCCCTGGTCTAAAGTAGTGCACCCCTATTCCCTATGGGCCCTGGTCTAAAGTAGTGCACCCCTATTCCCTATGGGCCCTGGTCTAATGTAGTGCACCCCTATTCCCTATGGGCCCTGGTCTAAAGTAGTGCACCCCTATTCCCTATGGGCCCTGGTCTAAAGTAGTGCACCCCTATTCCCTATGGGCCCTGGTCTAAAGTAGTGCACCCCTATTCCCTATGGGCCCTGGTCTAAAGTAGTGCACCCCTATTCCCTATGGGTCCTGGTCTAAAGTAGTGCACCCCTATTCCCTATGGGCCCTGGTCTAAAGTAGTGCACCCCTATTCCCTATGGGCCCTGGTCTAAAGTAGTGCACCCTATTCCCTATGGGCCCTGGTCTAAAGTAGTGCACCCCTATTCCCTATGGGCCCTGGTCTAAAGTAGTGCACCCCTATTCCCTATGGGCCCTGGTTTAAAGTAGTGCACCCCTATTCCCTATGGGCCCTGGTCTAAAGTAGTGCACCCTATTCCCTATGGGCCCTAGTCAAAAGTAGTGCACCCCTATTCCCTATGGGCCCTAGTCAAAAGTAGTGCACCCCTATTCCCTATGGGCCCTAGTCTAAAGTAGTGCACCCTATTCCCTATGGGCCCTGGTCTAAAGTAGTGCACTCCTATTCCCTATGGGCCCTGGTCAAAAGTAGTGCACCCCTATTCCCTATGGGCCCTAGTCAAAAGTAGTGCACCCCTATTCCCTATGGGCCCTGGTCTAAAGTAGTGCACCCCTATTCCCTATGGGCCCTGGTCTAAAGTAGTGCACCCCTATTCCCTATGGGCCCTAGTCAAAAGTAGTGCACCCCTATTCCCTATGGGCCCTGGTCTAAAGTAGTGCACCCTATTCCCTATGGGCCCTAGTCAAAAGTAGTGCACCCCTATTCCCTATGGGCCCTGGTCTAAAGTAGTGCACCCTATTCCCTATGGGCCCTGGTCTAAAGTAGTGCACCCCTATTCCCTATGGGCCCTGGTCTAAAGTAGTGCACCCTATTCCCTATGGGCCCTAGTCAAAAGTAGTGCACCCCTATTCCCTATGGGCCCTGGTCTAAAGTAGTGCACCCCTATTCCCTATGGGCCCTAGTCAAAAGTAGTGCACCCCTATTCCCTATGGGCCCTGGTCTAAAGTAGTGCACCCCTATTCCCTATGGGCCCTGGTCTAAAGTAGTGCACCCTATTCCCTATGGGCCCTGGTCTAAAGTAGTGCACCCTATTCCCTATGGGCCCTGGTCTAAAGTAGTGCACCCCTATTCCCTATGGGCCCTGGTCTAAAGTAGTGCACCCCTATTCCCTATGGGCCCTAGTCAAAGTAGTGCACCCCTATTCCCTATGGGCCCTGGTCTAAAGTAGTGCACCCTATTCCCTATGGGCCCTGGTCTAAAGTAGTGCACCCCTATTCCCTATGGGCCCTGGTCTAAAGTAGTGCACCCCTATTCCCTATGGGCCCTGGTCTAAAGTAGTGCACCCCTATTCCCTATGGGCCCTAGTCAAAAGTAGTGCACCCCTATTCCCTATGGGCCCTGGTCTAAAGTAGTGCACCCCTATTCCCTATGGGCCCTAGTCAAAAGTAGTGCACCCCTATTCCCTATGGGCCCTGGTCTAAAGTAGTGCACCCCTATTCCTATGGGCCCTGGTCTAAAGTAGTGCACCTCTATTCCCTATGGGCCCTGGTCTAAAGTAGTGCACCCCTATTCCCTATGGGCCCTGGTCTAAAGTAGTGCACCCCTATTCCCTATGGGCCCTGGTCTAAAGTAGTGCACCCTATTCCCTATGGGCCCTGGTCTAAAGTAGTGCACCCCTATTCCCTATGGGCCCTGGTCTAAAGTAGTGCACCCCTATTCCCTATGGGCCCTAGTCAAAAGTAGTGCACCCCTATTCCCTATGGGCCCTGGTCTAAAGTAGTGCACCCCTATTCCCTATGGGCCCTGGTCTAAAGTAGTGCACCCCTATTCCCTATGGGCCCTGGTCTAAAGTAGTGCACCCCTATTCCTATGGGCCCTGGTCTAAAGTAGTGCACCCCTATTCCCTAGACCCTAGTCAAAGTAGTGCACCCCTATTCCCTATGGGCCCTGGTCTAAAGTAAGTGCACTATTCCCTATGGGCCCTAGTCCAAAGTAATTGCCTATTCCCTATGGGCCCTGGTCTAAAGTAGTGCACCCCTATTCCCTATGGGCCCTAGTCAAAAGTAGTGCACCTATTCCTATGGGCCCTGGTCTAGTGGTACCTATTCCCTATGGGCCCTGGTCTAAAGTAGTGCACCTCTATTCCCTATGGGCCCTGGTCTAAAGTAGTGCACCCCTATTCCCTATGGGCCCTAGTCAAAAGTAGTGTACTATATAGGGATAGGATGTCATTTTGGTATGCACTCCTTGTCACCGCCCCTGCATGCATACCAGTGAGGACAATATCAGTTAGTGACAGACCATACGGACAGAACCAGGGACAACAGGCAACTACCTCTGAGATCTGAGTGAAAGTCAATGATCGCTATCTCCACCTCCTCTCCACACCTCCAGATGCAGATTCATGTTTGATACATCCTCTGGGTGATTGAGGACGAGAGGAGAAGGGCTGTAAAGAAAATGTATTGATTATGTTGTAGGAACGTTAGTGTCGAAGTGGTGGAAGAGAGTTCTACAAAGATCCCATGCAGGGCAATGAGAGGAGAGGATAAGGAGGGAGGAGGGGAGGGGAGAGGAGAGGAGAGGAGAGGAGGAGAGGAGAGGGAGAGGAGGAGAGGAGGGGAGGAGGGGGAGGAGAGGAGGAGAGGAGAGGAGAGGAGGAGGAGAGGAGAGGAGAGGAGAGGAGAGGAGAGGGAGAGGAGGGGAAGGAGAGGAGAGGAGAGGAGAGAGGAGAGAGGAGAGGATGCGATCAGATAGGCAGTATTGATTTCTCCTAACTTTATATTCAGATGGGGTTCCTAGGAGCCCTTAAAACACAACAGGCCTGCTATAATGAAAGAGCTAGCCCACACAGCAGATGTATACTCGGCAGGCCTCAGATAAAGGCATTAGGAGTTATTGGTTTCACTCCCAGATTCTTTATTCCAATTGAACCTCCTCTTATCCATTTTTATGGGAGGTTTTCAACAATTCATGCCCCAGGGTGCAAAGGAAGAGAACCAGCGGGAATACGTAACCGAACGAAGTACAATTG
>NW_026288024.1:0-5098 GCF_023373465.1 Oncorhynchus keta
CTGTTATATCAGCTGGTTGGATCCTAATGCTAAGACCTTCCAGCTGGTCCCAGTCTGCTGGTATATCAGCTGGTTGGTTCCTAATGCTAAGATCTTCCTGCTTGTCCCAGTCTGCTGGTATATCAGCTGGTTGGTTCCTAATGCTAAGATCTACCTGCTGGTCCCAGTCTGCTGTTATATCAGCTGGTTGGTTCCTAACGCTAAGACCTTCCAGCTGTTCCCAGTCTGCTGTTATATCAGCTGGTTGGTTCCTAATGCTAAGATCTTCCAGCTGGTCCCAGTCTGTTATATAAGCTGGTTGGATCCTAATGCTAAGACCTTCCAGCTGTTCCCAGTCTGGTATATCAGCTGGTTGGATCCTAACGCTAAGATCTTCCTGCTGGTCCCAGTCTGTTATATCAGCTGGTTGGATCCTAATGCTAAGATCTTCCTGCTGGTCCCAGTCTGTTATATCAGCGCTAAAGACCTTCCAGCTGTTCCCAGTCTGTTATATCAGCTGGTTGGTTCCTAATGCTAAGACCTCCCAGCTGGTCCCAGTCTGCTGTTATATCAGCTGGTTGGTTCCTAACGCTAAGACCTTCCAGCTGGTCCCAGTCTGTTGTATCAGCTGGTTGGTTCCTAACACTAAGACCTTCCAGCTTGTCCCAGTCTGCTGTTATATCAGCTGGTTGGATCCTAATGCTAAGACCTTCCAGCTGTTCCCAGTCTGGTATATCAGCTGGTTGGATCCTAACGCTAAGATCTTCCTGCTGGTCCCAGTCTGTTATATCAGCTGGTTGGATCCTAATGCTAAGATCTTCCTGCTGGTCCCAGTCTGTTATATCAGCGCTAAGACCTTCCAGCTGTTCCCAGTCTGTTATATCAGCTGGTTGGATCCTAATGCTAAGATCTTCCTGCTGGTCCCAGTCTGTTATATCAGCGCTAAGACCTTCCAGCTGTTCCCAGTCTGTTATATCAGCTGGTTGGATCCTAATGCTAAGACCTTCCAGCTGGTCCCAGTCTGCTGGTATATCAGCTGGTTGGTTCCTAATGCTAAGATCTTCCTGCTTGTCCCAGTCTGCTGGTATATCAGCTGGTTGGTTCCTAATGCTAAGATCTACCTGCTGGTCCCAGTCTGCTGTTATATCAGCTGGTTGGTTCCTAACGCTAAGACCTTCCAGCTGTTCCCAGTCTGCTGTTATATCAGCTGGTTGGTTCCTAATGCTAAGATCTTCCAGCTGGTCCCAGTCTGTTATATAAGCTGGTTGGATCCTAATGCTAAGACCTTCCAGCTGTTCCCAGTCTGGTATATCAGCTGGTTGGATCCTAACGCTAAGATCTTCCTGCTGGTCCCAGTCTGTTATATCAGCTGGTTGGATCCTAATGCTAAGATCTTCCTGCTGGTCCCAGTCTGTTATATCAGCGCTAAGACCTTCCAGCTGTTCCCAGTCTGTTATATCAGCTGGTTGGTTCCTAATGCTAAGACCTCCCAGCTGGTCCCAGTCTGCTGTTATATCAGCTGGTTGGTTCCTAACGCTAAGACCTTCCAGCTGGTCCCAGTCTGTTGTATCAGCTGGTTGGTTCCTAACACTAAGACCTTCCAGCTTGTCCCAGTCTGCTGTTATATCAGCTGGTTGGATCCTAATGCTAAGACCTTCCAGCTGGTCCCAGTCTGTTATATCAGCTGGTTGGTTCCTAACGCTAAGACCTTCCAGCTGGTCCCAGTCTGTTATATCAGCTGGTTGGTTCCTAATGCTAAGATCTTCCTGCTGGTCCCAGTCTGCTGTTATATCAGCTGGTTGGTTCCTAATGCTAAGATCTTCCTGCTGGTCCCAGTCTGTTGTTTCAGCTGGTTGGTTCCTAACGCTAAGACCTTCCAGCTGGTCCCAGTCTGTTTATATCAGCGCTAAGACCTTCCAGCTGTTCCCAGTCTGTTATATCAGCTGGTTGGTTCCTAATGCTAAGATCTTCCAGCTGGTCCCAGTCTGTTATATCAGCGCTAAGACCTTTCCAGCTGTTCCCAGTCTGTTATATCAGCTGGTTGGATCCTAATGCTAAGACTCTTCCCAGCTTTCGGTCCCAGTTCTGCTGTTATATCAGCTGGTTGGATCCTAATGCTAAGACCTTCCAGCTGTCCCAGTCTGTTATATCAGCTGGTTGGTCCTAATCTAAGATCTTCCAGCTGTTCCCAGTCGTGCTGGTTATATCAGCTGGTTGGTTCCTAATGCTAAGATCTTCCTAGCTGGTCCCAGTCTGCTGTTATATCAGCTGGTTGGTTCCTAACGCTAAGACCTTCCAGCTGTTCCCAGTCTGCTGTTATATCAGCTGGTTGGTTCCTAATGCTAAGATCTTCCAGCTGGTCCCAGTCTGTTATATACAGCTGGTTGGATCCTAATGCTAAGACCTTCCAGCTGTTCCCAGTCTGTTATATCAGCTGGTTGGATCCTAACGCTAAGATCTTCCTGCTGGTCCCAGTCTGTTATATCAGCTGGTTGGTTCCTAATGCTAAGACCTCCCAGCTGGTCCCAGTCTGCTGTTATATCAGCTGGTTGGTTCCTAACGCTAAGACCTTCCAGCTGGTCCCAGTCTGTTGTATCAGCTGGTTGGTTCCTAACACTAAGACCTTCCAGCTTGTCCCAGTCTGCTGTTATATCAGCTGGTTGGATCCTAATGCTAAGATCTACCTGCTGGTCCCAGTCTGCTGTTATATCAGCTGGTTGGTTCCTAACGCTAAGACCTTCCAGCTGTTCCCAGTCTGCTGTTATATCAGCTGGTTGGTTCCTAATGCTAAGATCTTCCTGCTGGTCCCAGTCTGTTATATCAGCGCTAAGACCTTCCAGCTGTTCCCAGTCTGTTATATCAGCTGGTTGGATCCTAACGCTAAGATCTTCCTGCTGGTCCCAGTCTGTTATATCAGCTGGTTGGATCCTAATGCTAAGATCTTCCTGCTGGTCCCAGTCTGCTGGTATATCAGCTGGTTGGTTCCTAATGCTAAGATCTACCTGCTGGTCCCAGTCTGCTGTTATATCAGCTGGTTGGTTCCTAACGCTAAGACCTTCCAGCTGTTCCCAGTCTGCTGTTATATCAGCTGGTTGGATCCTAATGCTAAGACCTTCCAGCTGTTCCCAGTCTGGTATATCAGCTGGTTGGATCCTAACGCTAAGATCTTCCTGCTGGTCCCAGTCTGTTATATCAGCTGGTTGGATCCTAATGCTAAGATCTTCCTGCTGGTCCCAGTCTGTTATATCAGCGCTAAGACCTTCCAGCTGTTCCCAGTCTGTTATATCAGCTGGTTGGATCCTAATGCTAAGATCTTCCTGCTGGTCCCAGTCTGTTATATCAGCGCTAAGACCTTCCAGCTTGTCCCAGTCTGTTATATCAGCTGGTTGGATCCTAATGCTAAGACCTTCCAGCTGGTCCCAGTCTGCTGGTATATCAGCTGGTTGGTTCCTAATGCTAAGATCTTCCTGCTTGTCCCAGTCTGCTGGTATATCAGCTGGTTGGTTCCTAATGCTAAGATCTACCTGCTGGTCCCAGTCTGCTGTTATATCAGCTGGTTGGTTCCTAACGCTAAGACCTTCCAGCTGTTCCCAGTCTGCTGTTATATCAGCTGGTTGGTTCCTAATGCTAAGATCTTCCAGCTGGTCCCAGTCTGTTATATAAGCTGGTTGGATCCTAATGCTAAGACCTTCCAGCTGTTCCCAGTCTGGTATATCAGCTGGTTGGATCCTAACGCTAAGATCTTCCTGCTGGTCCCAGTCTGTTATATCAGCTGGTTGGATCCTAATGCTAAGATCTTCCTGCTGGTCCCAGTCTGTTATATCAGCGCTAAGACCTTCCAGCTGTTCCCAGTCTGTTATATCAGCTGGTTGGTTCCTAATGCTAAGACCTCCCAGCTGGTCCCAGTCTGCTGTTATATCAGCTGGTTGGTTCCTAACGCTAAGACCTTCCAGCTGGTCCCAGTCTGTTGTATCAGCTGGTTGGTTCCTAACACTAAGACCTTCCAGCTTGTCCCAGTCTGCTGTTATATCAGCTGGTTGGATCCTAATGCTAAGACCTTCCAGCTGGTCCCAGTCTGCTGTTATATCAGCTGGTTGGTTCCTAACGCTAAGACCTTCCAGCTGTTCCCAGTCTGCTGTTATATCAGCTGGTTGGATCCTAATGCTAAGATCTTCCTGCTGGTCCCAGTCTGTTATATCAGCGCTAAGACCTTCCAGCTGTTCCCAGTCTGTTATATCAGCTGGTTGGATCCTAATGCTAAGATCTTCCTGCTGGTCCCAGTCTGCTGGTATATCAGCTGGTTGGATCCTAATGCTAAGATCTTCCTGCTGGTCCCAGTCTGCTGGTATATCAGCTGGTTGGTTCCTAATGCTAAGATCTACCTGCTGGTCCCAGTCTGCTGTTATATCAGCTGGTTGGTTCCTAACGCTAAGACCTTCCAGCTGTTCCCAGTCTGCTGTTATATAAGCTGGTTGGATCCTAATGCTAAGACCTTCCAGCTGTTCCCAGTCTGGTATATCAGCTGGTTGGATCCTAACGCTAAGATCTTCCTGCTGGTCCCAGTCTGTTATATCAGCTGGTTGGATCCTAATGCTAAGATCTTCCTGCTGGTCCCAGTCTGTTATATCAGCGCTAAGACCTTCCAGCTGTTCCCAGTCTGTTATATCAGCTGGTTGGTTCCTAATGCTAAGACCTCCCAGCTGGTCCCAGTCTCGTTATATCAGCTGGTTGGTTCCTAACGCTAAGACCTTCCAGCTTGTCCCAGTTGCTGTTATATCAGCTGGTTGGATCCTAATGCTAAGACCTTCCAGCTGGTCCCAGTCTGCTGTTATATCAGCTGGTTGGATCCTAACGCTAAGACCTTCCAGCTGGTCCCAGTCTGTTATATCAGCTGGTTGGTTCCTAACGCTAAGACCTTCCTGCTGGTCCCAGTCTGTTATATCATTGGTTCCTAAGCTAAGACCTTCCAGCTGTTCCCAGTCTGTTATATCAGCTGGTTGGTTCCTAATGCTAAGACCTTCCAGCTGGTCCCAGTCTGTTATATCAGCGCTAAGACCTTCCAGCTGTTCCCAGTCGCTGTTATATCAGCTGGTTGGATCCTAACGCTAAGACCTTCCAG
>NW_026288025.1:0-628 GCF_023373465.1 Oncorhynchus keta
TCCACTCACTCCACTCTACTCCACCCACTCCACTCCACCCACTCCACCCACTCCACTCCACCCACTCCACTCCACTCCCCACCCACTCCACTCCACCCACTCCACCCACTCCACTCACTCCACTCCACTCACTCACTCCACTCTACTCCACTCACTCCACTCCACTCCACTCCACTCCACTCACTCTATCCACTCCACTCCACTGACACACTCCACTACACTCCACTCCACTGACACACTCCACTCCACTCCACTCCACTCACTCTATCCACTCCACTCCACTCCACTCCACTGACACACTCTACTCCACTCACTCCACTCCACTGACACACTCCACTCCACTCCACCCACTCCACTCCACTGACACACTCCACTCCACTCCACTCCACTCCACTCCACTCCACTGACACACTCCACTCCACTCCACTCCACTCCACTGACACACTCCACTCCACTCCACTCCACTGACACACTCACTCACTCCACTGGCACTCACTCACTCACTCCACTGGCACTCACTCACTCACTCACTCACTCACTCACTCACTCACCACTCACTCACTCACTCACCACTCACTCACCACTCACTGCCTCTGCCTCTGCCTCTGCCTCTGCCTCTGCCTCTGCC
>NW_026288026.1:0-4017 GCF_023373465.1 Oncorhynchus keta
TCTATCATAATTTGACAGACCAGCTAGATATACTGTCTCTATTATCTTATGACAGACCAGCTAGATCTACTGTTTCTATTATAACATGAAAGACCAGCTCGATCTACTGTTTCCATTATAATATGACAGACCAGCTAGATATACTGTCTCTATTATATTATGACAGACCAGCGACATCTACTGTCTCTATTATAATATGACAGACCAGCTAGATCTACAGTCTCTATTATATTATGACAGACCAGCTAGATCTACTGTGTCCATTATAATATCATAGACCAGCTAGATCTACTGTCTCTATTATTTTATGACAGATCAGCTAGATCTACTGTCTCTGCTATATTATGACAGACCAGCTAGATCTACTGTCTCTATTATAATTTGACAGACCAGCTAGATATACTGTCTCTATTATATTATGACAGACCAGCTAGATCTACTGTCTCTATTATATAATGACAGACCAGCTAGATCTACTGTCTCTATTATTCTATGACAGACCAGGTAGATCTATTGTCTCTATTATAATATGAAAGACCAGCTAGATCTACTGTCTCATATTATGACAGAACAGCTAGATCTACTGTCTCTATTCTATTATGACAGACCAGCTAGATGTACTGTCTCTATTATAATATGACAGACCAGCTAGATCTACTGTCTCTATTATAATATGACAGACCAGCTAGATATACTGTCTCATATTATGACAGAACAGCTAGATCTACTGTCTCTATTATATTATGACAGACCAGGTAGATCTACTGTTTCTATTATAACATGAAAGACCAGCTCGATCTACTGTCTCTATTATTTTATGACAGATCAGCTAGATCTACTGTCTCTATCATAATTTGACAGACCAGCTAGATATACTGTCTCTATTATCTTATGACAGACCAGCTAGATCTACTGTTTCTATTATAACATGAAAGACCAGCTCGATCTACTGTTTCCATTATAATATGACAGACCAGCTAGATATACTGTCTCTATTATATTATGACAGACCAGCGACATCTACTGTCTCTATTATAATATGACAGACCAGCTAGATCTACAGTCTCTATTATATTATGACAGACCAGCTAGATCTACTGTGTCCATTATAATATCATAGACCAGCTAGATCTACTGTCTCTATTATTTTATGACAGATCAGCTAGATCTCTGTCTCTGCTATATTATGACAGACCAGCTCAGATCTACTGTCTCTATTATAATTTGACAGACCAGCTAGATATACTGTCTCTATTATATTATGACAGACCAGCTAGATCTACTGTCTCTATTATATAATGACAGACCAGCTAGATCTACTGTCTCTATTATTCTATGACAGACCAGGTAGATCTATTGTCTCTATTATAATATGAAAGACCAGCTAGATCTACTGTCTCATATTATGACAGAACAGCTAGATCTACTGTCTCTATTCTGTTATGACAGACCAGCTAGATGTACTGTCTCTATTATAATATGACAGACCAGCTGAGATCTACTGTCTCTATTATAATATGACAGGTAGCTAGATATACTGTCTCATATTATGACAGAACAGCTAGATCTACTGTCTCTATTATATTATGACAGACCAGGTAGATCTACTGTTTCTATTATAACATGAAAGAACAGCTCGATCTACTGTCTCTATTATTTTATGACAGATCAGCTAGATCTACTGTCTCTATCATATTATGACAGACCAGCTCGATCTACTGTCTCTATTATTTTATGACATACCAGGTAGATCTACTGTCTCTGCTATATTATGACAGACCAGCTAGATCTACTGTCTCTATTATAATTTGACAGACCAGATAGATATACTGTCTCTATTATATTATGACAGACCAGCTAGATCTACTGTTTCTATTATAACATGAAAGACCAGCTCGATGTACTGTCTCTATTATATTATGACAGACAGCGACATCTACTGTCTCTATTATAATATGACAGACCAGCTAGATCTACAGTCTCTATTATATTATGACAGACCAGCTAGATCTACTGTCTCCATTATAACATGATAGACCAGCTAGATCTACTGTCTCTATTATTTTATGACAGACCAGCTAGATCTGCTGTCTCTATTATAATATGACAGACCAGCTAGATCAACTGTCTGTATTATAATATGACAGACCAGCTAGATCTAATGTCTCTATTATAATGTGACAGACCAGCTAGATCTACTGTCTCTATTCTATTATGACAGACCAGCTAGATCTACTGTCCCCATTATAATATGACAGACCAGCTAGATCTACTGTCTCTATTATAATATGACAGACCAGCTAGATATACTGTCTCATATTATGACAGAACAGCTAGATCTACTGTCTCGATTATAATATGTCAGACCAGCTAGATCTACTGTCTCTATTATATTATGACAGACCAGGTAGATCTACTGTTTCTATTATAACATGAAAGAACAGCTCGATCTACTGTCTCTATTATTGTATGACAGATCAGCTAGATCTACTGTCTCTATCATATTATGACAGACCAGCTAGATCTACTGTCTCTATTATATTATGACAGACCAGGTAGATCTACTGTCTCTATTATAATTTGACAGACCAGATAGATATACTGTCTCTATTATATTATGACAGACCAGCTAGATCTACTGTTTCTATTATAACATGAAAGACCAGCTCGATCTACTGTCTCTATTATTTTATGACAGATCAGCTAGATCTACTGTCTCTATCATATTATGACAGACCAGCTCGATCTACTGTCTCTATTATATTATGACAGACCAGTGACATCTAATGTCTCTATTATAATGTGACAGACCAGCTAGATCTACTGTCTCTATTCTATTATGACAGACCAGCTAGATCTACTGTCCCCATTATAATATGACAGACCAGCTAGATCTACTGTCTCTATTATAATATGACAGACCAGCTAGATATACTGTCTCATATTATGACAGAACAGCTAGATCGACTGTTTCTATTATAACATGAAAGAACAGCTCGATCTACTGTCTCTATTCTATTATGACAGACCAGCTAGATCTACTGTCCCCATTATAATATGACAGACCAGCTAGATCTACTGTCTCTATTATAATATGTCAGACCAGCTAGATCTACTGTCTCTATTATATTATGACAGACCAGGTAGATCTACTGTTTCTATTATAACATGAAAGACCAGCTCGATCTACTGTCTCTATTATTTTATGACAGATCAGCTAGATCTACTGTCTCTATCATATTATGACAGACAAGCTAGATCTACTGTCTCTATTATTTTATGACAGACCAGGTAGATCTACTGTCTCTGCTATATTATGACAGACCAGCTAGATCTACTGTCTCGATTATAATTTGACAGACCAGCTAGATATACTGTCTCTATTATATTATGACAGACCAGCTAGATCTACTGTCTCTATTATAATATGACAGACCAGCTAGATCTGCTGTCTCTATTATTCTATGACAGACCAGGTAGATCTACTGTATCTAGTATATTATGACAGACCAGCTAGATCTACTGTCTCTATTATAAAATGAAAGACCAGCTAGATCTACTGTCTCATATTATGACAGAACAGCTAGATCTACTGTCTCCATTATAATATGACAGACCAGCTCAATCTACTGTCTCTATTCTATTATGACAGACCAGCGAGATCTACTGTCTCTATTATAATATGACAGACCAGCAAAATCTACTGTCTCTATTAGATTATGACAGACCAGGTAGATCTACTGTCTCTATTATATTATGACAGACCAGCTAGATGTACTGTCTCTATTATAAAATGACAGACCAGCTAGATCTACTGTCTCTACCATATTATGACAGACCAGCAAGCTCTACTGTCTCTATTATAATATGAAAGACCAATATGAAAGACCAGCGAGATCTACTGTCTCATATGATGACAGAACAGCTAGATCTACTGTCTCTATTCTATTATGACAGACCAGCTAGATCTACTGTCTCTATTCTATTATGACAGACCAGCTAGATGTACTGTCTATA
>NW_026288027.1:0-2677 GCF_023373465.1 Oncorhynchus keta
TGTTGTTGTTCCCCAGTCTGAGATGTTGCTCCAACACCAGTCTAATCCGTGTGTTGTTGTTGTTCTCCCAGTCTGAGATGTTGCTCCAACACCAGTCTAATCCGTGTGTTGTTGTTCCCCCAGTCTGAGATGTTGCTCCAACACCAGTCTAATCCGTGTGTTGTTGTTCCCCCAGTCTGAGATGTTGCTCCAACACCAGTCTAATCCGTGTGTTGTTGTTCCCCCAGTCTGAGATGTTGCTCCAACACCAGTCTAATCCGTGTGTTGTTGTTCCCCAGTCTGAGATGTTGCTCCAACACCAGTCTAATCCGTGTGTTGTTGTTCCCCAGTCTGAGATGTTGCTCCAACACCAGTCTAATCCGTGTGTTGTTGTTCCCCCAGTCTGAGATGTTGCTCCAACACCAGTCTAATCCGTGTGTTGTTGTTCCCCCAGTCTGAGATGTTGCTCCAACACCAGTCTAATCCGTGTGTTGTTGTTGTTCCCCCAGTCTGAGATGTTGCTCCAACACCAGTCTAATCCGTGTGTTGTTGTTCCCCCAGTCTGAGATGTTGCTCCAACACCAGTCTAATCCGTGTGTTGTTGTTCCCCCAGTCTGAGATGTTGCTCCAACACCAGTCTAATCCGTGTGTTGTTGTTCCCCCAGTCTGAGATGTTGCTCCAACACCAGTCTAATCCGTGTGTTGTTGTTCCCCCAGTCTGAGATGTTGCTCCAACACCAGTCTAATCCGTGTGTTGTTGTTCCCCCAGTCTGAGATGTTGCTCCAACACCAGTCTAATCCGTGTGTTGTTGTTCCCCAGTCTGAGATGTTGCTCCAACACCAGTCTAATCCGTGTGTTGTTGTTCCCCCAGTCTGAGATGTTGCTCCAACACCAGTCTAATCCGTGTGTTGTTGTTCCCCCAGTCTGAGATGTTGCTCCAACACCAGTCTAATCCGTGTGTTGTTGTTCCCCCAGTCTGAGATGTTGCTCCAACACCAGTCTAATCCGTGTGTTGTTGTTCCCCCAGTCTGAGATGTTGCTCCAACACCAGTCTAATCCGTGTGTTGTTGTTCCCCCAGTCTGAGATGTTGCTCCAACACCAGTCTAATCCGTGTGTTGTTGTTCCCCCAGTCTGAGATGTTGCTTCAGCACCAGTCTAATCCGTGTGTTGTTGTTCCCCAGTCTGAGATGTTGCTCCAACACCAGTCTAATCCGTGTGTTGTTGTTCCCCAGTCTGAGATGTTGCCCCAACACCAGTCTAATCCGTGTGTTGTTGTTCCCCCAGTCTGAGATGTTGCTCCAACACCAGTCTAATCCGTGTGTTGTTGTTCCCCCAGTCTGAGATGTTGCTCCAACACCAGTCTAATCCGTGTGTTGTTGTTCCCCAGTCTGAGATGTTGCTCCAACACCAGTCTAATCCGTGTGTTGTTGTTCCCCCAGTCTGAGATGTTGCTCCAACACCAGTCTAATCCGTGTGTTGTTGTTCCCCAGTCTGAGATGTTGCTCCAACACCAGTCTAATCCGTGTGTTGTTGTTCCCCCAGTCTGAGATGTTGCTCCAACACCAGTCTAATCCGGTGTGTTGTTGTTCCCCAGTCTGAGATGTTGCTCCAACACCAGTCTAATCCGTGTGTTGTTGTTCCCCCAGTCTGAGATGTTGCTCCAACACCAGTCTAATCCGTGTGTTGTTGTTCCCCAGTCTGAGATGTTGCTCCAACACCAGTCTAATCCGTGTGTTGTTGTTCCCCAGTCTGAGATGTTGCTCCAACACCAGTCTAATCCGTGTGTTGTTGTTCCCCAGTCTGAGATGTTGCTCCAACACCAGTCTAATCCGTGTGTTGTTGTTCCCCCAGTCTGAGATGTTGCTCCAACACCAGTCTAATCCGTGTGTTGTTGTTCCCCCAGTCTGAGATGTTGCTCCAACACCAGTCTAATCCGTGTGTTGTTGTTCCCCCAGTCTGAGATGTTGCTCCAACACCAGTCTAATCCGTGTGTTGTTGTTCCCCCAGTCTGAGATGTTGCTCCAACACCAGTCTAATCCGTGTGTTGTTGTTCCCCCAGTCTGAGATGTTGCTCCAACACCAGTCTAATCCGTGTGTTGTTGTTCCCCCAGTCTGAGATGTTGCTCCAACACCAGTCTAATCCGTGTGTTGTTGTTCCCCCAGTCTGAGATGTTGCTCCAACACCAGTCTAATCCGTGTGTTGTTGTTCCCCCAGTCTGAGATGTTGCTTCAGCACCAGTCTAATCCGTGTATAGTGGACAATGCAGGAAAGACTCCTCTCGATCTGGCCTGTGAGTTCGGCAGAGTCGGGGTGAGTAACTAACTCTACTAACTTCATGACCTATTTACTTTACAGTTTGGTTGGTGTTGTATGGACTTTGGACACTGGCCATCCGGGTTAGAAGACCTCCATTTTACTCTCCCGGGTGACGTTGTTCTAACCAAGGGTGCTGTGGTGGTGTTTTTTTTAATGACAAACAAAACTCTGGGCTTGTTTGGCAGATGTTTTACTAGCCCAGACTGAAAACTACTAGACTTGACCTCACGGGTTTGGTTAAAACTACTAGCCTTGAGCTAACGGGCTTGGTTAAAACTACTAGCTTTGGGCTAACGGGCTTGGTTAAAACTACTAGCTTTGGGCTAACGGGCTTGGTTAAAACTACTAGCCTTGGGCTAACAGGCTTGGTTAAAACTAC